>NC_143024.1:23632500-23770000 GCF_057628025.1 Oncorhynchus mykiss
TGGCAAGTCGATTAGGACATCTACTTTGTGCATGACACAAGTAATTTTTCCAACAGTTGTTTACAGACAGATTATGTCACTTATAATTTACTGTATCACAATTCCACAATTTCACTTTTGTTTATTATCTACTTATCTACACTTGCTTTGGCAATGTTAACATATGTTTCCCATGCCAATAAAGCCCTTGAATGGGAGAGAGGGGGGAGGGATGGGGTGGAGAGTGAGAGATGGGGGGAGAGAGAGAGGAAGGGGGGAGAGAGAGGAAGGGAGGGATGGGGTGGAGAATGAGGGATGGGGGGAGAGAGGGAGAGAGGGATGGGGTGGCGAGTGAGGGATGGGGTGGCGAGTGAGGGATGGGGTGGAGAGTGAGGGATGGGGGTGGAGAGTGAGGGATGGGGGTGGAGAGTGAGGGATGGGGGTGGAGAGTGAGGGATGGGGTGGAGAGGGAGGGATGGGGGTGGAGAGGGAGGGATGGGGGTGAAGAGTGAGGGATGGGGGTGGAGAGTGAGGGATGGGGGGAGAGAGGGAGAGAGGGATGGGGTGGCGAGTGAGGGATGGGGTGGCGAGTGAGGGATGGGGTGGCGAGTGAGGGATGGGGGTGGAGAGTGAGGGATGGGGGTGGAGAGTGAGGGATGGGGGTGGAGAGTGAGGGATGGGGGTGGAGAGTGAGGGATGGGGGTGGAGAGTGAGGGATGGGGTGGAGAGGGAGGGATGGGGGTGGAGAGGGAGGGATGGGGGTGGAGAGTGAGGGATGGGGGTGGAGAGTGAGGGATGGGGGTGGAGAGTGAGGGATGGGGGTGGAGAGTGAGGGATGGGGTGGAGAGGGAGGGATGGGGGTGGAGAGGGAGGGATGGGGGTGGAGAGGGAGGGATGGGGGTGAAGAGTGAGGGATGGGGGTGGAGAGTGAGGGATGGGGGGAGAGAGGGAGAGAGGGATGGGGTGGCGAGTGAGGGATGGGGTGGCGAGTGAGGGATGGGGTGGAGAGTGAGGGATGGGGGTGGAGAGTGAGGGATGGGGGTGGAGAGTGAGGGATGGGGGTGGAGAGTGAGGGATGGGGGGAGAGAGAGATGATGGGGGAGAGAGGAAGGGAGGGATGGGGATGGAGACACTCTCGCTCCACATACTTTCTCCCGCCCGTTCTCACTGGCGTTAGTCAGGTCGCCTGACTTAGCCTAGGTGTTTAGGTGGTGTGTGTGAGCAGCCCCGGGCTCACTTAACCTGGCCGTGGTATAGTTGATGTAAGGTGTGTGTGTCTTTGTGTCTGGGCTCTGGCTGGGAGAGAGGTGGAGAAAGGGGGGAGGTGGTGTGTGTGTAGGCTTTGTGTTGCTGGCAACAACAGTGCACTGTGGCAAGCCATTGAGTCACAGCATTGGTGGCGTGGATTTCTGTGTTCCAGTGCAGGTGTGTGTGGGTGTGTGTGGGTGGGCTCCCTGTGCGTGGTGTTGTGTCTGTGTTCTGTCTGCTTGTGTCGTGTGTGTACCAGTTGTGTCCCTGGTGTGTGGGTGTATGTCTTCATGTGTGTCAGTCTCTCTGCTCTTTGTGTGTGGCTGCAGGCATGGAGGGGAGAGAAGTGTGTGTGACTGTGTGTTGGTTCAGAATTGTGTGTTTGTGGGTGAAGGGTAACTTCCAGATTTGCTGGTATCAATTGGTGTATGTTCTGTCACACACACACAGACAGACAGATGTTTGCTGTGAGTGTAGAGCTAGATGCTGCAGTCTGTACTGTGTTGTGTTGTGGTGTGGTGACCTTACAGAGGGTTAGATGCTGCAGTCTGTACTGCGTTGTGGTGTGGTGACCTTACAGGGTTAGATGCTGCAGTCTGTACTGTGTTGTGGTGTGGTGACCTTACAGAGGGTTAGATGCTGAAATCTGTACTGTGTTGTGGTGACCTTACAGAGGGTTAGATGCTGAAGTCTGTACTGTGGTGACCTTACAGGGTTAGATGCTGCAGTCTGTACTGTGTTGTGGTGACCTTACAGAGGGTTAGATGCTGAAATCTGTACTGTGTTGTGGTGACCTTACAGAGGGTTAGATGCTGCAGTCTGTACTGTGTTGTGGTGTGGTGACCTTACAGAGGGTTAGATGCTGAAATATGTACTGTGTTGTGGTGACCTTACAGAGGGTTAGATGCTGAAATCTGTACTGTGTTGTGGTGTGGTGTGGTGACCTTACAGAGGGTTAGATGCTGAAATCTGTACTGTGTTGTGGTGTGGTGTGGTGACCTTACAGAGGGTTAGATGCTGAAATCTGTACTGTGTTGTGGTGACCTTACAGAGGGTTAGATGCTGAAGTCTGTACTGTGGTGTGGTGACCTTACAGGGTTAGATGCTGCAGTCTGTACTGTGTTGTGGTGTGGTGACCTTACAGAGGGTTAGATGCTGCAGTCTGTACTGTGTTGTGGTGTGGTGACCTTACAGAGGGTTAGATGCTGCAGTCTGTACTGTGTTGTGGTGTGGTGTGGTGACCTTAGAGGGTTAGATGCTGCAGTCTGTACTGTGTTGTGTTGTGGTGTGGTGACCTTACAGAGGGTTAGATGCTGCAGTCTGTACTGTGTTGTGTTGTGGTGTGGTGACCTTACAGAGGGTTAGATGCTGAAGTCTGTACTGTGGTGTGGTGTGGTGACCTTACAGAGGGTTAGATGCTGCAGTCTGTACTGTGTTGTGGTGACCTTACAGAGGGTTAGATGCTGAAGTCTGTACTGTGGTGTGGTGTGGTGACCTTACAGAGGGTTAGATGCTGCAGTCTGTACTGTGTTGTGGTGACCTTACAGAGGGTTAGATGCTGAAGTCTGTACTGTGGTGTGGTGACCTTACAGAGGGTTAGATGCTGCAGTCTGTACTGTGGTGTGGTGACCTTACAGAGGGTTAGATGCTGCAGTCTGTACTGTGTTGTGGTGACCTTACAGAGGGTTAGATGCTGCAGTCTGTACTGTGTTGTGGTGACCTTACAGAGGGTTAGATGCTGCAGTCTGTACTGTGTTGTGGTGTGGTGTGGTGACCTTACAGAGGGTTAGATGCTGCAGTCTGTACTGTGTTGTGGTGACCTTACAGAGGGTTAGATGCTGCAGTCTGTACTGTGTTGTGGTGTGGTGTGGTGACCTTACAGAGGGTTAGATGCTGCAGTCTGTACTGTGTTGTGGTGACCTTACAGAGGGTTAGATGCTGAAGTCTGTACTGTGGTGTGGTGTGGTGACCTTACAGAGGGTTAGATGCTGCAGTCTGTACTGTGTTGTGGTGACCTTACAGAGGGTTAGATGCTGAAGTCTGTACTGTGGTGTGGTGTGGTGACCTTACAGAGGGTTAGATGCTGCAGTCTGTACTCTGTTGTGGTGTGGTGACCTTACAGAGGGTTAGATGCTGAAGTCTGTACTGTGGTGTGGTGACCTTACAGAGGGTTAGATGCTGCAGTCTGTACTGTGGTGTGGTGACCTTACAGAGGGTTAGATGCTGCAGTCTGTACTGTGTTGTGGTGACCTTACAGAGGGTTAGATGCTGCAGTCTGTACTAGAGGTCGACTGATTAGGATTTTTCAACGCCGATACCGATTTAATCTGTAATAATGACAATTACAACAATACTGAATGAACACTTATTTTAACTTAATATAATACATCAATACAATCAATTTAGCCTCAAATAAATAATGAAACATGTTAAATTTGTTTTAAATAATGCAAAAACATGTAAGAAAGCTAACGTTTCAGTTCCTTGCTCAGAACATGAGAACATTTGAAAGCTGGTGGTTCCTTTTAACATGAGTCTTCAATATTCCCAGGTAAGAAGTTTTAGGTTATAGTTATTATAGGACTATTTCCCTCTATACCATTTGTATTTCATTAACCTTTGACTATTGGATGTTCTTATAGGCACTTTAGTATTGCCAGTGTAACAGTATAGCTTCCGTCCCTCTCCTCGCTCCTCCCTGGGCTCGAACCAGCAACACATCGACAACAGCCACCCTCGAAGCAGCGTTACCCATACAGAGCAAGGGGAATAACCACTCCAAGGCTCAGAGCGAGTGATGTTTGAAACGCTATTAGCGCGCGCTAACTAGCCAGCCATTTCACTTCGGTTACACCAGCCTCATCTCGGGAGTTGATAGGCTTGAAGTCATAAACAGCGCAATGCTTGACGCACAACGAAAACCTGCTGGCAAAATGCAAAGAAAGTGCTGTTTGAATTCATGTTTACACGCCTCCTTCTGCCTACCACTGCTCAGTCAGATACTTAGATACTTGTATGCTTGTATGCTCAGTCAGATTATACGCAACGCAGGACACGCTAGATAATATCTAGTAATATCATCAACCATGTGTAGTTAACTAGTGATTATGATTGATTGTTTTATATAAGATAAGTTTAATGTTAGCTAGCAACTTACCTTGGCTTACTGCATTTGCGTAACAGGCAGTCTCCTTGTGGAGTACAACGAGAAAGAGGCAGGTCGTTATAGCGTTGGACTAGTTAAATGTAAGGTTGCAAGATTGGATTCCCCGAGCTAACAAGGTGAAAATCTGTCTTTCTGTCCCTGAACGAGGCAGTTAACCCACCGTTCCTAGGCTGTCGTTGAAAATAAGAATGTGTTCTTAACTGACTTGCCTAGTTAAATTAACATTAAATAAACGTGTAAAAGGTGCCATAAAATACCGATTTCCGATTGTTATGAAAACTTGAAATCGGCCCCAATTAATCGGTTGTGTTATTGTAGATTGTAGAGTGGTGTGATGCATGGATGGATGGATGGATAGGTGGTGGGAGTACATTAGGATAAGGATTCCACAGGTTGTTGTGGTAGATAAAATGTATCAGTCACTGTCTGACAGTGGACAGGCTTTTTGCTGTAGTGTTGTTAGTGTAGGTTAGGACTAGTAACAGGGATGTTGTAGTGTTAGTGGAGGTTAGGACTAGTAACAGGGATGTTGTAGTGTTGGTGGAGGTTAGGACTAGTAACAGGGATGTTGTAGTGTTAGTGGAGGTTAGGACTAGTAACAGGGATGTTGTAGTGTTGGTGGAGGTTAGGACTAGTAACAGGGATGTTGTAGTGTTAGTGGAGGTTAGGACTAGTAACAGGGATGTTGTAGTGTTGGTTGAGGTTAGGACTAGTAACAGGGATGTTGTAGTGTTAGTGGAGGTTAGGACTGGTAACAGGGATGTGTTAGTGTAGGTTAGGACTAGTAACAGGGATGTGTAGGTTAGGACTAGTAACAGGGATGTTGTAGTGTTGTTGGAGGTTAGGACTAGTAACAGGGATATTGTAGTGTTGTTGGAGGTTAGGACTAGTAATAGGGATATTGTAGTGTTGGTGGAGGTTAAGACTAGTAACAGGGATGTTGTAGTGTTAATGGAGGTTAGGACTGGTAACAGGGATGTGTTAGTGTAGGTTAGGACTAGTAACAGGGATGTTGTAGTGTTAATGGAGGTTAGGACTGGTAACAGGGATGTGTTAGTGTAGGTTAGGTCTAGTAACAGGGATGTGTTAGTGTAGGTTAGGACTAGTAACAGGGATGTGTTAGTGTAGGTTAGGACTAGTAACAGGGATGTTGTAGTGTTAGTGGAGGTTAGGACTAGTAACAGGGATGTTGTAGTGTTGGTGGAGGTTAGGAATAGTAACAGGGATGTTGTAGTGGTGGTGTAGGTTAGGACTAGTAACAGGGATGTTGTAGTGTTAGTGAAGGTTAGGACTAGTAACAGGGATGTGTTAGTGTAGGTTAGGACTAGTAACAGGGATGTTGTAGTGTTAGTGAAGGTTAGGACTAGTAACAGGGATGTGTTAGTGTAGGTTAGGACTAGTAACAGGGATGTTGTAGTGTTAGTGGAGGTTAGGACTAGTAACAGGGATGTTGTAGTGTTAGTGGAGGTTAGGAATAGTAACAGGGATGTTGTAGTGTTGGTGGAGGTTAGGACTAGTAACAGGGATGTGTTAGTGAAGGTTAGGACTAGTAACATGGATGTTGTAGTGTTGGTGGAGGTTAGGACTAGTAACAGGGATGTTGTAGTGTTAGTGGAGGTTAGGACTAGTAACAGGGATGTTGTAGTGGAGGTTAGGATTAGTTACAGGGATGTTGTAGTGGTGGTGTAGGTTAGGACTAGTAACAGGGATGTTGTAGTGTTGGTGGAGGTTAGGACTAGTAACAGGGATGTTGTAGTGTTGGTGGAGGTTAGGACTAGTAACAGGGATGTTGTAGTGTTGGTGGAGGTTAGGACTAGTAATAGGGATGTTGTAGTGTTGGTGGAGGTTAGGACTAGTAACAGGGATGTTGTAGTGTTGGTAACAGGGATGTTGTAGTGTTAGTGGAGGTTAGGACTAGTAACAGGGAGGTTGTAGTGTTGGTGGAGGTTAGGAATAGTAACAGGGATGTTGTAGTGGTGGTGTAGGTTAGGACTAGTAACAGGGATGTTGTAGTGTTGGTGGAGGTTAGGACTAGTAACAGGGATGTTGTAGTGTTGGTGGAGGTTAGGACTAGTAACAGGGATGTTGTAGTGTTGGTGGAGGTTAGGACTAGTAATAGGGATGTTGTAGTGTTGGTGGAGGTTAGGACTAGTAACAGGGATGTTGTAGTGTTGGTAACAGGGATGTTGTAGTGTTAGTGGAGGTTAGGACTAGTAACAGGGAGGTTGTAGTGTTGGTGGAGGTTAGGAATAGTAACAGGGATGTTGTAGTGGTGGTGTAGGTTAGGACTAGTAACAGGGATGTGTTAGTGTAGGTTAGGACTAGTAACAGGGATGTTGTAGTGTTAGTGAAGGTTAGGACTAGTAACAGGGATGTGTTAGTGTAGGTTAGGACTAGTAACAGGGATGTTGTAGTGTTAGTGGAGGTTAGGACTAGTAACAGGGATGTGTTAGTGTAGGTTAGGACTAGTAACAGGGATGTTGTAGTGTTAGTGGAGGTTAGGACTAGTAACAGGGATGTTGTAGTGGTGGTGTAGGTTAGGACTAGTAACAGGGATGTGTTAGTGTAGGTTAGGACTAGTAACAGGGATGTTGTAGTGTTAGTGAAGGTTAGGACTAGTAACAGGGATGTGTTAGTGTAGGTTAGGACTAGTAACAGGGATGTTGTAGTGTTAGTGGAGGTTAGGACTAGTAACAGGGATGTGTTAGTGTAGGTTAGGACTAGTAACAGGGATGTTGTAGTGTTAGTGGAGGTTAGGACTAGTAACAGGGATGTTGTAGTGTTAGTGGAGGTTAGGAATAGTAACAGGGATGTTGTAGTGTTGGTGGAGGTTAGGACTAGTAACAGGGATGTGTTAGTGAAGGTTAGGACTAGTAACATGGATGTTGTAGTGTTGGTGGAGGTTAGGACTAGTAACAGGGATGTTGTAGTGTTAGTGGAGGTTAGGACTAGTAACAGGGATGTTGTAGTGTTGGTGGAGGTTAGGACTAGTAACAGGGATGTTGTAGTGTTAGTGAAGGTTAGGACTAGTAACAGGGATGTGTTAGTGTAGGTTAGGACTAGTAACAGGGATGTTGTAGTGTTAGTGAAGGTTAGGACTAGTAACAGGGATGTGTTAGTGTAGGTTAGGACTAGTAACAGGGATGTTGTAGTGTTAGTGGAGGTTAGGACTAGTAACAGGGATGTTGTAGTGTTAGTGGAGGTTAGGAATAGTAACAGGGATGTTGTAGTGTTGGTGGAGGTTAGGACTAGTAACAGGGATGTGTTAGTGAAGGTTAGGACTAGTAACATGGATGTTGTAGTGTTGGTGGAGGTTAGGACTAGTAACAGGGATGTTGTAGTGTTAGTGGAGGTTAGGACTAGTAACAGGGATGTTGTAGTGGAGGTTAGGATTAGTTACAGGGATGTTGTAGTGGTGGTGTAGGTTAGGACTAGTAACAGGGATGTTGTAGTGTTGGTGGAGGTTAGGACTAGTAACAGGGATGTTGTAGTGTTGGTGGAGGTTAGGACTAGTAACAGGGATGTTGTAGTGTTGGTGGAGGTTAGGACTAGTAATAGGGATGTTGTAGTGTTGGTGGAGGTTAGGACTAGTAACAGGGATGTTGTAGTGTTGGTAACAGGGATGTTGTAGTGTTAGTGGAGGTTAGGACTAGTAACAGGGAGGTTGTAGTGTTGGTGGAGGTTAGGAATAGTAACAGGGATGTTGTAGTGGTGGTGTAGGTTAGGACTAGTAACAGGGATGTTGTAGTGTTGGTGGAGGTTAGGACTAGTAACAGGGATGTTGTAGTGTTGGTGGAGGTTAGGACTAGTAACAGGGATGTTGTAGTGTTGGTGGAGGTTAGGACTAGTAATAGGGATGTTGTAGTGTTGGTGGAGGTTAGGACTAGTAACAGGGATGTTGTAGTGTTGGTAACAGGGATGTTGTAGTGTTAGTGGAGGTTAGGACTAGTAACAGGGAGGTTGTAGTGTTGGTGGAGGTTAGGAATAGTAACAGGGATGTTGTAGTGGTGGTGTAGGTTAGGACTAGTAACAGGGATGTGTTAGTGTAGGTTAGGACTAGTAACAGGGATGTTGTAGTGTTAGTGAAGGTTAGGACTAGTAACAGGGATGTGTTAGTGTAGGTTAGGACTAGTAACAGGGATGTTGTAGTGTTAGTGGAGGTTAGGACTAGTAACAGGGATGTTGTAGTGTTAGTGGAGGTTAGGACTAGTAACAGGGATGTTGTAGTGGTGGTGTAGGTTAGGACTAGTAACAGGGATGTGTTAGTGTAGGTTAGGACTAGTAACAGGGATGTTGTAGTGTTAGTGAAGGTTAGGACTAGTAACAGGGATGTGTTAGTGTAGGTTAGGACTAGTAACAGGGATGTTGTAGTGTTAGTGGAGGTTAGGACTAGTAACAGGGATGTGTTAGTGTAGGTTAGGACTAGTAACAGGGATGTTGTAGTGTTAGTGGAGGTTAGGACTAGTAACAGGGATGTTGTAGTGTTAGTGGAGGTTAGGAATAGTAACAGGGATGTTGTAGTGTTGGTGGAGGTTAGGACTAGTAACAGGGATGTGTTAGTGAAGGTTAGGACTAGTAACATGGATGTTGTAGTGTTGGTGGAGGTTAGGACTAGTAACAGGGATGTTGTAGTGTTAGTGGAGGTTAGGACTAGTAACAGGGATGTTGTAGTGGAGGTTAGGATTAGTTACAGGGATGTTGTAGTGGTGGTGTAGGTTAGGACTAGTAACATGGATGTTGTAGTGTTGGTGGAGGTTAGGACTAGTAACAGGGATGTTGTAGTGTTGGTGGAGGTTAGGACTAGTAACAGGGATGTTGTAGTGTTGGTGGAGGTTAGGACTAGTAACAGGGATGTTGTAGTGTTGGTGGAGGTTAGGACTAGTAATAGGGATGTTGTAGTGTTGGTGGAGGTTAGGACTAGTAACAGCGATGTTGTAGTGTTGGTAACAGGGATGTTGTAGTGTTAGTGGAGGTTAGGACTAGTAACAGGGATGTTGTAGTGGTGGTGTAGATTAGGACTAGTAACAGGCATGTTGTATTGTTGGTGGAGGTTAGGACTAGTAACAGGGATGTTGCAGTGTTAGTGGAGGTTAGGACTAGTAACAGGGATGTTGTAGTGTTAGTGGAGGTTAGGAATAGTAACAGGGATGTTGTAGTGTTGGTGGAGGTTAGGACTAGTAACAGGGATGTGTTAGTGAAGGTTAGGACTAGTAACATGGATGTTGTAGTGTTGGTGGAGGTTAGGACTAGTAACAGGGATGTTGTAGTGTTAGTGGAGGTTAGGACTAGTAACAGGGATGTTGTAGTGGAGGTTAGGATTAGTTACAGGGATGTTGTAGTGGTGGTGTAGGTTAGGACTAGTAACAGGGATGTTGTAGTGTTGGTGGAGGTTAGGACTAGTAACAGGGATGTTGTAGTGTTGGTGGAGGTTAGGACTAGTAACAGGGATGTTGTAGTGTTGGTGGAGGTTAGGACTAGTAATAGGGATGTTGTAGTGTTGGTGGAGGTTAGGACTAGTAACAGGGATGTTGTAGTGTTGGTAACAGGGATGTTGTAGTGTTAGTGGAGGTTAGGACTAGTAACAGGGAGGTTGTAGTGTTGGTGGAGGTTAGGAATAGTAACAGGGATGTTGTAGTGGTGGTGTAGGTTAGGACTAGTAACAGGGATGTTGTAGTGTTGGTGGAGGTTAGGACAAGTAACAGGGATGTTGTAGTGTTGGTGGAGGTTAGGACTAGTAACAGGGATGTTGTAGTGTTGGTGGAGGTTAGGACTAGTAATAGGGATGTTGTAGTGTTGGTGGAGGTTAGGACTAGTAACAGGGATGTTGTAGTGTTGGTAACAGGGATGTTGTAGTGTTAGTGGAGGTTAGGACTAGTAACAGGGAGGTTGTAGTGTTGGTGGAGGTTAGGAATAGTAACAGGGATGTTGTAGTGGTGGTGTAGGTTAGGACTAGTAACAGGGATGTGTTAGTGTAGGTTAGGACTAGTAACAGGGATGTTGTAGTGTTAGTGAAGGTTAGGACTAGTAACAGGGATGTGTTAGTGTAGGTTAGGACTAGTAACAGGGATGTTGTAGTGTTAGTGGAGGTTAGGACTAGTAACAGGGATGTGTTAGTGTAGGTTAGGACTAGTAACAGGGATGTTGTAGTGTTAGTGGAGGTTAGGACTAGTAACAGGGATGTTGTAGTGGTGGTGTAGGTTAGGACTAGTAACAGGGATGTGTTAGTGTAGGTTAGGACTAGTAACAGGGATGTTGTAGTGTTAGTGAAGGTTAGGACTAGTAACAGGGATGTGTTAGTGTAGGTTAGGACTAGTAACAGGGATGTTGTAGTGTTAGTGGAGGTTAGGACTAGTAACAGGGATGTGTTAGTGTAGGTTAGGACTAGTAACAGGGATGTTGTAGTGTTAGTGGAGGTTAGGACTAGTAACAGGGATGTTGTAGTGTTAGTGGAGGTTAGGAATAGTAACAGGGATGTTGTAGTGTTGGTGGAGGTTAGGACTAGTAACAGGGATGTGTTAGTGAAGGTTAGGACTAGTAACATGGATGTTGTAGTGTTGGTGGAGGTTAGGACTAGTAACAGGGATGTTGTAGTGTTAGTGGAGGTTAGGACTAGTAACAGGGATGTTGTAGTGGAGGTTAGGATTAGTTACAGGGATGTTGTAGTGGTGGTGTAGGTTAGGACTAGTAACATGGATGTTGTAGTGTTGGTGGAGGTTAGGACTAGTAACAGGGATGTTGTAGTGTTGGTGGAGGTTAGGACTAGTAACAGGGATGTTGTAGTGTTGGTGGAGGTTAGGACTAGTAACAGGGATGTTGTAGTGTTGGTGGAGGTTAGGACTAGTAATAGGGATGTTGTAGTGTTGGTGGAGGTTAGGACTAGTAACAGCGATGTTGTAGTGTTGGTAACAGGGATGTTGTAGTGTTAGTGGAGGTTAGGACTAGTAACAGGGATGTTGTAGTGGTGGTGTAGATTAGGACTAGTAACAGGCATGTTGTATTGTTGGTGGAGGTTAGGACTAGTAATAGGGATGTTGTAGTGTTGGTGGAGGTTAGGACTAGTAACAGGGATGTTGTAGTGGTGGTGTAGATTAGGACTAGTAACAGGCATGTTGTATTGTTGGTGGAGGTTAGGACTAGTAATAGGGATGTTGTAGTGTTGGTGGAGGTTAGGACTAGTAACAGGGATGTTGTAGTGTTGGTAACAGGGATGTTGTAGTGTTAGTGGAGGTTAGGACTAGTAACAGGGATGTTGTAGTGGTGGTGTAGATTAGGACTAGTAACAGGCATGTTGTATTGTTGGTGGAGGTTAGGACTAGTAATAGGGATGTTGTAGTGTTGGTGGAGGTTAGGACTAGTAACAGGGATGTTGTAGTGGTGGTGTAGATTAGGACTAGTAACAGGCATGTTGTATTGTTGGTGGAGGTTAGGACTAGTAATAGGGATATTGTAGTGTTGTTAACAGGGATGTTGTAGTGTTGGTGTAGGTTAGGACTAGTAACAGGGATGTGTTAGTGTTGGTGGAGGTTAGAACTAGTAACAGGGATGTGTTAGTGTAGGTTAGGACTAGTAACAGGGATGTTGTAGTGTTGGTGGAGGTTAGGAATAGTAACAGGGATGTTGTAGTGGTGGTGTAGGTTAGGACTAGTAACAGGGATGTGTTAGTGTAGGTTAGGACTAGTAACAGGGATGTTGTAGTGTTAGTGTAGGTTAGGACTAGTAACAGGGATGTTGTAGTGTTAGTGAAGGTTAGGACTAGTAACAGGGATGTGTTAGTGTAGGTTAGGACTAGTAACAGGGATGTTGTAGTGTTAGTGAAGGTTAGGACTAGTAACAGGGATGTGTTAGTGTAGGTTAGGACTAGTAACAGGGATGTTGTAGTGTTAGTGGAGGTTAGGACTAGTAACAGGGATGTTGTAGTGTTAGTGGAGGTTAGGAATAGTAACAGGGATGTTGTAGTGTTGGTGGAGGTTAGGACTAGTAACAGGGATGTTGTAGTGGAGGTTAGAATTAGTTACAGGGATGTTGTAGTGGTGGTGTCGGTTAGGACTAGTAACAGGGATGTTGTAGTGTTGGTGGAGGTTAGGACTAGTAACAGGGATGTTGTAGTGTTGGTGGAGGTTAGGACTAGTAACAGGGATGTTGTAGTGTTGGTGGAGGTTAGGACTAGTAATAGGGATGTTGTAGTGTTGGTGGAGGTTAGGACTAGTAACAGGGATGTGTTAGTGTTGGTGGAGGTTAGGACTAGTAACAGGGATGTTGTAGTGTTGGTGGAGGTTAGGAGTAGTAACAGGGATGTTGTAGTGTTGGTGGAGGTTAGGACTAGTCACAGGGATGTTGTAGTGTTGGTGGAGGTTAGGACTAGTAACAGGGATGTTGTAGTGTTGGTGGAGGTTAGGACTAGTCACAGGGATGTTGTAGTGTTGGTAGAGATTAGGACTAGTCACAGGGATGTTGTAGTGTTAGTGAAGGTTAGGACTAGTAACAGGGATGTGTTAGTGTAGGTTAGGACTAGTAACAGGGATGTTGTAGTGTTAGTGGAGGTTAGGACTAGTAACAGGGATGTGTTAGTGTAGGTTAGGACTAGTAACAGGGATGTTGTAGTGTTAGTGGAGGTTAGGACTAGTAACAGGGATGTTGTAGTGGTGGTGTAGGTTAGGACTAGTAACAGGGATGTGTTAGTGTAGGTTAGGACTAGTAACAGGGATGTTGTAGTGTTAGTGAAGGTTAGGACTAGTAACAGGGATGTGTTTGTGTAGGTTAGGACTAGTAACAGGGATGTTGTAGTGTTGGTGGAGGTTAGGACTAGTAACAGGGATGTGTTAGTGAAGGTTAGGACTAGTAACATGGATGTTGTAGTGTTGGTGGAGGTTAGGACTAGTAACAGGGATGTTGTAGTGTTAGTGGAGGTTAGGACTAGTAACAGGGATGTTGTAGTGTTGGTGGAGGTTAGGACTAGTAACAGGGATGTTGTAGTGTTAGTGAAGGTTAGGACTAGTAACAGGGATGTGTTAGTGTAGGTTAGGACTAGTAACAGGGATGTTGTAGTGTTAGTGAAGGTTAGGACTAGTAACAGGGATGTGTTAGTGTAGGTTAGGACTAGTAACAGGGATGTTGTAGTGTTAGTGGAGGTTAGGACTAGTAACAGGGATGTTGTAGTGTTAGTGGAGGTTAGGAATAGTAACAGGGATGTTGTAGTGTTGGTGGAGGTTAGGACTAGTAACAGGGATGTGTTAGTGAAGGTTAGGACTAGTAACATGGATGTTGTAGTGTTGGTGGAGGTTAGGACTAGTAACAGGGATGTTGTAGTGTTAGTGGAGGTTAGGACTAGTAACAGGGATGTTGTAGTGGAGGTTAGGATTAGTTACAGGGATGTTGTAGTGGTGGTGTAGGTTAGGACTAGTAACAGGGATGTTGTAGTGTTGGTGGAGGTTAGGACTAGTAACAGGGATGTTGTAGTGTTGGTGGAGGTTAGGACTAGTAACAGGGATGTTGTAGTGTTGGTGGAGGTTAGGACTAGTAATAGGGATGTTGTAGTGTTGGTGGAGGTTAGGACTAGTAACAGGGATGTTGTAGTGTTGGTAACAGGGATGTTGTAGTGTTAGTGGAGGTTAGGACTAGTAACAGGGAGGTTGTAGTGTTGGTGGAGGTTAGGAATAGTAACAGGGATGTTGTAGTGGTGGTGTAGGTTAGGACTAGTAACAGGGATGTTGTAGTGTTGGTGGAGGTTAGGACTAGTAACAGGGATGTTGTAGTGTTGGTGGAGGTTAGGACTAGTAACAGGGATGTTGTAGTGTTGGTGGAGGTTAGGACTAGTAACAGGGATGTTGTAGTGTTGGTAACAGGGATGTTGTAGTGTTAGTGGAGGTTAGGACTAGTAACAGGGAGGTTGTAGTGTTGGTGGAGGTTAGGACTAGTAACAGGGATGTTGTAGTGTTGGTAACAGGGATGTTGTAGTGTTAGTGGAGGTTAGGACTAGTAACAGGGAGGTTGTAGTGTTGGTGGAGGTTAGGAATAGTAACAGGGATGTTGTAGTGGTGGTGTAGGTTAGGACTAGTAACAGGGATGTGTTAGTGTAGGTTAGGACTAGTAACAGGGATGTTGTAGTGTTAGTGAAGGTTAGGACTAGTAACAGGGATGTGTTAGTGTAGGTTAGGACTAGTAACAGGGATGTTGTAGTGTTAGTGGAGGTTAGGACTAGTAACAGGGATGTTGTAGTGTTAGTGGAGGTTAGGACTAGTAACAGGGATGTTGTAGTGGTGGTGTAGGTTAGGACTAGTAACAGGGATGTGTTAGTGTAGGTTAGGACTAGTAACAGGGATGTTGTAGTGTTAGTGAAGGTTAGGACTAGTAACAGGGATGTGTTAGTGTAGGTTAGGACTAGTAACAGGGATGTTGTAGTGTTAGTGGAGGTTAGGACTAGTAACAGGGATGTGTTAGTGTAGGTTAGGACTAGTAACAGGGATGTTGTAGTGTTAGTGGAGGTTAGGACTAGTAACAGGGATGTTGTAGTGTTAGTGGAGGTTAGGAATAGTAACAGGGATGTTGTAGTGTTGGTGGAGGTTAGGACTAGTAACAGGGATGTGTTAGTGAAGGTTAGGACTAGTAACATGGATGTTGTAGTGTTGGTGGAGGTTAGGACTAGTAACAGGGATGTTGTAGTGTTAGTGGAGGTTAGGACTAGTAACAGGGATGTTGTAGTGGAGGTTAGGATTAGTTACAGGGATGTTGTAGTGGTGGTGTAGGTTAGGACTAGTAACATGGATGTTGTAGTGTTGGTGGAGGTTAGGACTAGTAACAGGGATGTTGTAGTGTTGGTGGAGGTTAGGACTAGTAACAGGGATGTTGTAGTGTTGGTGGAGGTTAGGACTAGTAACAGGGATGTTGTAGTGTTGGTGGAGGTTAGGACTAGTAATAGGGATGTTGTAGTGTTGGTGGAGGTTAGGACTAGTAACAGCGATGTTGTAGTGTTGGTAACAGGGATGTTGTAGTGTTAGTGGAGGTTAGGACTAGTAACAGGGATGTTGTAGTGGTGGTGTAGATTAGGACTAGTAACAGGCATGTTGTATTGTTGGTGGAGGTTAGGACTAGTAACAGGGATGTTGCAGTGTTAGTGGAGGTTAGGACTAGTAACAGGGATGTTGTAGTGTTAGTGGAGGTTAGGAATAGTAACAGGGATGTTGTAGTGTTGGTGGAGGTTAGGACTAGTAACAGGGATGTGTTAGTGAAGGTTAGGACTAGTAACATGGATGTTGTAGTGTTGGTGGAGGTTAGGACTAGTAACAGGGATGTTGTAGTGTTAGTGGAGGTTAGGACTAGTAACAGGGATGTTGTAGTGGAGGTTAGGATTAGTTACAGGGATGTTGTAGTGGTGGTGTAGGTTAGGACTAGTAACAGGGATGTTGTAGTGTTGGTGGAGGTTAGGACTAGTAACAGGGATGTTGTAGTGTTGGTGGAGGTTAGGACTAGTAACAGGGATGTTGTAGTGTTGGTGGAGGTTAGGACTAGTAATAGGGATGTTGTAGTGTTGGTGGAGGTTAGGACTAGTAACAGGGATGTTGTAGTGTTGGTAACAGGGATGTTGTAGTGTTAGTGGAGGTTAGGACTAGTAACAGGGAGGTTGTAGTGTTGGTGGAGGTTAGGAATAGTAACAGGGATGTTGTAGTGGTGGTGTAGGTTAGGACTAGTAACAGGGATGTTGTAGTGTTGGTGGAGGTTAGGACTAGTAACAGGGATGTTGTAGTGTTGGTGGAGGTTAGGACTAGTAACAGGGATGTTGTAGTGTTGGTGGAGGTTAGGACTAGTAATAGGGATGTTGTAGTGTTGGTGGAGGTTAGGACTAGTAACAGGGATGTTGTAGTGTTGGTAACAGGGATGTTGTAGTGTTAGTGGAGGTTAGGACTAGTAACAGGGAGGTTGTAGTGTTGGTGGAGGTTAGGAATAGTAACAGGGATGTTGTAGTGGTGGTGTAGGTTAGGACTAGTAACAGGGATGTGTTAGTGTAGGTTAGGACTAGTAACAGGGATGTTGTAGTGTTAGTGAAGGTTAGGACTAGTAACAGGGATGTGTTAGTGTAGGTTAGGACTAGTAACAGGGATGTTGTAGTGTTAGTGGAGGTTAGGACTAGTAACAGGGATGTGTTAGTGTAGGTTAGGACTAGTAACAGGGATGTTGTAGTGTTAGTGGAGGTTAGGACTAGTAACAGGGATGTTGTAGTGGTGGTGTAGGTTAGGACTAGTAACAGGGATGGGTTAGTGTAGGTTAGGACTAGTAACAGGGATGTTGTAGTGTTAGTGAAGGTTAGGACTAGTAACAGGGATGTGTTAGTGTAGGTTAGGACTAGTAACAGGGATGTTGTAGTGTTAGTGGAGGTTAGGACTAGTAACAGGGATGTGTTAGTGTAGGTTAGGACTAGTAACAGGGATGTTGTAGTGTTAGTGGAGGTTAGGACTAGTAACAGGGATGTTGTAGTGTTAGTGGAGGTTAGGAATAGTAACAGGGATGTTGTAGTGTTGGTGGAGGTTAGGACTAGTAACAGGGATGTGTTAGTGAAGGTTAGGACTAGTAACATGGATGTTGTAGTGTTGGTGGAGGTTAGGACTAGTAACAGGGATGTTGTAGTGTTAGTGGAGGTTAGGACTAGTAACAGGGATGTTGTAGTGGAGGTTAGGATTAGTTACAGGGATGTTGTAGTGGTGGTGTAGGTTAGGACTAGTAACATGGATGTTGTAGTGTTGGTGGAGGTTAGGACTAGTAACAGGGATGTTGTAGTGTTGGTGGAGGTTAGGACTAGTAACAGGGATGTTGTAGTGTTGGTGGAGGTTAGGACTAGTAACAGGGATGTTGTAGTGTTGGTGGAGGTTAGGACTAGTAATAGGGATGTTGTAGTGTTGGTGGAGGTTAGGACTAGTAACAGCGATGTTGTAGTGTTGGTAACAGGGATGTTGTAGTGTTAGTGGAGGTTAGGACTAGTAACAGGGATGTTGTAGTGGTGGTGTAGATTAGGACTAGTAACAGGCTTGTTGTATTGTTGGTGGAGGTTAGGACTAGTAATAGGGATGTTGTAGTGTTGGTGGAGGTTAGGACTAGTAACAGGGATGTTGTAGTGGTGGTGTAGATTAGGACTAGTAACAGGCATGTTGTATTGTTGGTGGAGGTTAGGACTAGTAATAGGGATGTTGTAGTGTTGGTGGAGGTTAGGACTAGTAACAGGGATGTTGTAGTGTTGGTAACAGGGATGTTGTAGTGTTAGTGGAGGTTAGGACTAGTAACAGGGATGTTGTAGTGGTGGTGTAGATTAGGACTAGTAACAGGCATGTTGTATTGTTGGTGGAGGTTAGGACTAGTAATAGGGATGTTGTAGTGTTGGTGGAGGTTAGGACTAGTAACAGGGATGTTGTAGTGGTGGTGTAGATTAGGACTAGTAACAGGCATGTTGTATTGTTGGTGGAGGTTAGGACTAGTAATAGGGATATTGTAGTGTTGTTAACAGGGATGTTGTAGTGTTGGTGTAGGTTAGGACTAGTAACAGGGATGTGTTAGTGTTGGTGGAGGTTAGAACTAGTAACAGGGATGTGTTAGTGTAGGTTAGGACTAGTAACAGGGATGTTGTAGTGTTGGTGGAGGTTAGGAATAGTAACAGGGATGTTGTAGTGGTGGTGTAGGTTAGGACTAGTAACAGGGATGTGTTAGTGTAGGTTAGGACTAGTAACAGGGATGTTGTAGTGTTAGTGAAGGTTAGGACTAGTAACAGGGATGTGTTAGTGTAGGTTAGGACTAGTAACAGGGATGTTGTAGTGTTAGTGAAGGTTAGGACTAGTAACAGGGATGTGTTAGTGTAGGTTAGGACTAGTAACAGGGATGTTGTAGTGTTAGTGGAGGTTAGGACTAGTAACAGGGATGTTGTAGTGTTAGTGGAGGTTAGGAATAGTAACAGGGATGTTGTAGTGTTGGTGGAGGTTAGGACTAGTAACAGGGATGTGTTAGTGAAGGTTAGGACTAGTAACATGGATGTTGTAGTGTTAGTGGAGGTTAGGACTAGTAACAGGGATGTTGTAGTGGAGGTTAGGATTAGTTACAGGGATGTTGTAGTGGTGGTGTCGGTTAGGACTAGTAACAGGGATGTTGTAGTGTTGGTGGAGGTTAGGACTAGTAACAGGGATGTTGTAGTGTTGGTGGAGGTTAGGACTAGTAACAGGGATGTTGTAGTGTTGGTGGAGGTTAGGACTAGTAATAGGGATGTTGTAGTGTTGGTGGAGGTTAGGACTAGTAACAGGGATGTGTTAGTGTTGGTGGAGGTTAGGACTAGTAACAGGGATGTTGTAGTGTTGGTGGAGGTTAGGAGTAGTAACAGGGATGTTGTAGTGTTGGTGGAGGTTAGGACTAGTCACAGGGATGTTGTAGTGTTGGTGGAGGTTAGGACTAGTAACAGGGATGTTGTAGTGTTGGTGGAGGTTAGGACTAGTCACAGGGATGTTGTAGTGTTGGTAGAGATTAGGACTAGTCACAGGGATGTTGTAGTGTTAGTGAAGGTTAGGACTAGTAACAGGGATGTGTTAGTGTAGGTTAGGACTAGTAACAGGGATGTTGTAGTGTTAGTGGAGGTTAGGACTAGTAACAGGGATGTGTTAGTGTAGGTTAGGACTAGTAACAGGGATGTTGTAGTGTTAGTGGAGGTTAGGACTAGTAACAGGGATGTTGTAGTGGTGGTGTAGGTTAGGACTAGTAACAGGGATGTGTTAGTGTAGGTTAGGACTAGTAACAGGGATGTTGTAGTGTTAGTGAAGGTTAGGACTAGTAACAGGGATGTGTTTGTGTAGGTTAGGACTAGTAACAGGGATGTTGTAGTGTTAGTGAAGGTTAGGACTAGTAACAGGGATGTGTTAGTGTAGGTTAGGACTAGTAACAGGGATGTTGTAGTGTTAGTGTAGGTTAGGACTAGTAACAGGGATGTTGTAGTGTTAGTGGAGGTTAGGACTAGTAACAGGGATGTTGTAGTGTTAGTGGAGGTTAGGAATAGTAACAGGGATGTTGTAGTGTTGGTGGAGGTTAGGACTAGTAACAGGGATGTGTTAGTGAAGGTTAGGACTAGTAACATGGATGTTGTAGTGTTGTTGGAGGTTAGGACTAGTAACAGGGATGTTGTAGTGTTAGTGGAGGTTAGGACTAGTAACAGGGATGTTGTAGTGTTAGTGGAGGTTAGGACTAGTAACAGGGATGTTGTAGTGGAGGTTAGGATTAGTTACAGGGATGTTGTAGTGTTAGTGGAGGTTAGGACTAGTAACAGGGATGTTGTAGTGTTGGTGGAGGTTAGGACTAGTAACAGGGATGTTGTAGTGGTGGTGTAGATTAGGACTAGTAACAGGCATGTTGTATTGTTGGTGGAGGTTAGGACTAGTAATAGGGATATTGTAGTTTTGTTAACAGGGATGTTGTAGTGTTGGTGTAGGTTAGGACTAGTAACAGGGATGTGTTAGTGTTGGTGGAGGTTAGGACTAGTAACAGGGATGTGTTAGTGTAGGTTAGGACTAGTAACAGGGATGTTGTAGTGTTAGTGGAGGTTAGGACTAGTAACAGGGATGTTGTAGTGTTGGTGGAGGTTAGGAATAGTAACAGGGATGTTGTAGTGGTGGTGTAGGTTAGGACTAGTAACAGGGATGTGTTAGTGTAGGTTAGGACTAGTAACAGGGATGTTGTAGTGTTAGTGAAGGTTAGGACTAGTAACAGGGATGTGTTAGTGTAGGTTAGGACTAGTAACAGGGATGTTGTAGTGTTAGTGAAGGTTAGGACTAGTAACAGGGATGTGTTAGTGTAGGTTAGGACTAGTAACAGGGATGTTGTAGTGTTAGTGGAGGTTAGGACTAGTAACAGGGATGTTGTAGTGTTAGTGGAGGTTAGGAATAGTAACAGGGATGTTGTAGTGTTGGTGGAGGTTAGGACTAGTAACAGGGATGTGTTAGTGAAGGTTAGGACTAGTAACATGGATGTTGTAGTGTTGGTGGAGGTTAGGACTAGTAACAGGGATGTTGTAGTGTTAGTGGAGGTTAGGACTAGTAACAGGGATGTTGTAGTGGAGGTTAGGATTAGTTACAGGGATGTTGTAGTGGTGGTGTAGGTTAGGACTAGTAACAGGGACGTTGTAGTGTTGGTGGAGGTTAGGACTAGTAACAGGGATGTTGTAGTGTTGGTGGAGGTTAGGACTAGTAACAGGGATGTTGTAATGTTGGTGGAGGTTAGGACTAGTAATAGGGATGTTGTAGTGTTGGTGGAGGTTAGGACTAGTAACAGGCATGTTGTATTGTTGGTGGAGGTTAGGACTAGTAATAGGGATATTGTAGTGTTGTTAACAGGGATGTTGTAGTGTTGGTGTAGGTTAGGACTAGTAACAGGGATGTGTTAGTGTTGGTGGAGGTTAGGACTAGTAACAGGGATGTTGTAGTGTTGGTGGAGGTTAGGAGTAGTAACAGGGATGTTGTAGTGTTGGTGGAGGTTAGGACTAGTCACAGGGATGTTGTAGTGTTGGTGGAGGTTAGGAGTAGTAACAGGGATGTTGTAGTGTTGGTGGAGGTTAGGAGTAGTAACAGGGATGTTGTAGTGTTGGTGGAGGTTAGGACTAGTAACAGGGATGTTGTAGTGTTGGTGGAGGTTAGGACTAGTCACAGGGATGTTGTAGTGTTGGTGGAGGTTAGGACTAGTAACAGGGATGTTGTAGTGTTGGTAGAGATTAGGACTAGTAATAGGGATATTGTAGTGTTGGTGGAGGTTAGGACTAGTAACAGGGATGTTGTAGTGTTGGTAGAGATTAGGACTAGTCACAGGGATGTTGTAGTGTTGGTGGAGGTTAGGACTAGTAACAGGGATGTGTTAGTGTAGGTTAGGACTAGTAACAGGGATGTTGTAGTGTTAGTGGAGGTTAGGGCTAGTAACAGGGATGTTGTAGTGTTAGTGGAGGTTAGGAATAGTAACAGGGATGTTGTAGTGGTGGTGTAGGTTAGGAATAGTAACAGGGATGCTGTAGTGGAGGTTAGTATTAGTAACAGGGATGTTGTAGTGTTGTTGGAGGTTAGGACTAGTAACAGGGATGTTGTAGTGTTGTTGGAGGTTAGGACTAGTAACAGGGATGTTGTAGTGTTGGTGGAGGTTAGGACTAGTAACAGGGATGTTGTAGTGTTGTTGGTTAGGACTAGTAACATGGATGTTGTAGTGTTGGTGGAGGTTAGGACTAGTAACAGGGATGTTGTAGTGTTGGTGGAGGTTAGGACTAGTAACAGGGATGTTGTGGTGGAGGTTAGGACTAGTAACAGGGATGTTGTAGTGTTGGTGGAGGTTAGGAGTAGTTACAGGGATGTTGTAGTGTTAGTGGAGGTCAGGAGTAGTAACAGGGATGTTGTAGTGTTGGTGGAGGTTAGGAGTAGTAACAGGGATGTTGTAGTGTTGGTGGAGGTCAGGAGTAGTAACAGGGATGTTGTAGTGTTGTTGGAGGTTAGGACTAGTAACAGGGATGTTGTAGTGTTGGTGGAGGTCAGGAGTAGTAACAGGGATGTTGTAGTGTTGGTGGAGGTCAGGAGTAGTAACAGGGATGTTGTAGTGTTGGTAGAGGTTAGGAGGAGTAACAGGGATGTTGTAGTGTTGGTGGAGGTCAGGAGTAGTAACAGGGATGTTGTAGTGTTGGTAGAGGTTAGGAGGAGTAACAGGGATGTTGTAGTGTTGGTGGAGGTCAGGAGTAGTAACAGGGTTTCTGAGCCATGGTGGTGTTGATGTTGTCTCTATGGAAGTGCTGCCCTGGAAGTGCAAGGTAGTCATCCAGTGTTGTACACCCAGATTTGCATTTCTCTTTCTGTCTGTCTCTCTCTCTCTCGTTCTTTGTTGCTCTCTCTCTCTCGCTCAATCTCTACCCCTCCTCTCTTTCTCCCTCCATCTCACTCTCTTCATCAGTCTATCAGTCTTTCCCTCCATCTCTCTCTCTCTGTGTGTTGGTGATTACATCACTTGCCCTCTCTCTCTCTGTCTCTCTCTCTGTCTCTCTCTCTGTCTCTCTCTCTGTCTCTCTCTCTGTCTCTCTCTCTGTCTCTCTCTCTGTCTCTCTCTCTGTCTCTCTCTCTCTGTCTCTCTCTCTGTCTCTCTCTCTGTCTCTGTCTCTGTCTCTGTCTCTCTGTCTGTCTCTCTCTCTCTCTCTCTCTCTCTCTCTCTCTCTCTCTCTCTCTCTCTCTCTGTCTCTCTCTCTGTCTCTGTCTCTGTCTCTGTCTCTGTCTCTGTCTCTGTCTCTCTCTCTCTCTCTGCCTCTTGCATAACCGCCAGATTTATTTGCTCCAGCTGAGGACTAATCTCTCCCGTGAGACAGACAGAAGGAACAAGGGAGAGGAGGAGAGCAGGACAAGCCAACCTTTCTAACCTGACTGGACGCTCTGCCTCATTAATTCAATCAGTCCACCAATTAATGGGCGTTAGAGCAGAGCCCTGTTTACAACCACCGTGACCTGTATGTTTATGTAGCAGTGTTTTTAATCTTCAAAACCCCACAATCTTCTCCAACTGTAGCGGAGTTGACGCGTAGTTTCCCCTCGTGTGTGTGTGTGGGTGTGGGTGGGGAGAGCAGGCGCATGGTACTCCCCATGGTATCCCAGTCATACTGAAGGATAAACAGTGATTATCTGGGCTGCCTGGAGAGAGAGACATGCTTATGTACCACTCTCAGACAGACCACACATACATGTGAGGGACACTAGCCAAGACAACGCTCTAGCTACAGTCAGAGGAGAATAACACATAAACAAAGACACACACACAGAATCACGTTCAGTCAAGTGGGAATTGTCCTGCCTTTCAAACACACGTCCACACAGATACATACACACACAATGCCGCCGGCGGCGTCTGTGAGTGTGAGGTGAATGTTACGTAAGAAAGATCAAAGCTACTTAATCAGCTTTGAGAGAGATGGGCGAGGAATGGACAGAGGGGAGACAGCGGGAAAAGAAAGAATGGGGAGATGGAGGGAGAGAGGGATCGCAGAGAACAGAGGGTAGAGAAAAATGGGGAGATGGAGGGAGAGAGGGATCGCAGAGAACAGAGGGTAGAGAAAGAATGGGGAGATGGAGGGAGAGAGGGATCGCAGAGAACAGAGGGTAGAGAAAGAATGGGGAGATGGAGGGAGAGAGGGATCGCAGAGAACAGAGGGTAGAGAAAGTGGTGACAGGCGGTGACACTGCGCGTGTCCTCGTTCCCTGTTTACGATGGGATAATCACACACACACACACACACACACACACACACACACACACGCTGTGCTCTGCCCTGCCCTCCGTGTCCCCCTCACAGCCCACTGTGACATGCTGCTGCCAATGCCATGATAGTGTGTGTAGTGTCTTTGTCTTTTCTTTTCCTATATACCTATTCCATATCTTTCTTTCCCCCTCCCTCTCTTTGTCAACCCTTTCTTTGCTTACCCTTTACCTCCTCCCTCTCTTCCCTCTCTCGCCCACTACGTCTCTCTTACAGGAATTGTTAGCAGATGTGGACAGAGCTTTTTCCTTCATCTAAAATGATCCCCAATAGAAGAATGTCAGGAAAAGAGGGAGGGAAAGAAGGGTTGATGGAGAAGCGGAAAGGAATGGGGAAGGAATAGGTTGATGGTCTCGGTGAAGTAAGGGTGTATTTTTGGGACCTCACACACCATGCTGACGCAGTCAAGCCGTCGGGGGTGCACAAACAGAGTTGGAATAGAGGAACAGCGTCTGAGTAGCATGTGACGGAAACCCGACCCGTTGAAAAGGCCTGGATTAAGATTAGGACTAGTTGTAAGTGAATAATGATGAGAAGGAGTAGTCTGACAGCAGGCAGCAGTAGTCTGACAGCAGTAGTCTGACAGCAGGCAGCAGTAGTCTGACAGCAGTAGTCTGACAGCAGGCAGCAGTAGTCTGACAGCAGACAGCAGTAGTCTGACAGCAGGCAGCAGTAGTCTGACAGCAGTAGTCTGACAGCAGGCAGCAGTAGTCTGACAGCAGTAGTCTGACAGCAGGCAGCAGTAGTCTGACAGCAGGCAGCAGTAGTCTGACAGCAGGCAGCAGTAGTCTGACAGCAGGCAGCAGTAGTCTGACAGCAGGCAGCAGTAGTCTGACAGCAGGCAGCAGTAGTCTGGCAGCAGGCAGCAGTAGTCTGGCAGCAGGCAGCAGTAGTCTGGCAGCAGGCAGCAGTAGTCTGGCAGCAGGCAGCAGTAGTCTGGCAGCAGGCAGCAGTAGTCTGGCAGCAGGCAGCAGTAGTCTGGCAGCAGGCAGCAGTATTCTGGCAGCAGGCAGCAGTAGTCTGGCAGCAGTAGTCTGACAGCAGGCAGCAGTAGTCTGGCAGCAGGCAGCAGTAGTCTGGCAGCAGTAGTCTGGCAGCAGGCAGCAGTAGTCTGGCAGCAGTAGTCTGACAGCAGGCAGCAGTAGTCTGGCAGCAGGCAGCAGTAGTCTGGCAGCAGTAGTCTGACAGCAGTAGTCTGGCAGCAGGCAGCAGTAGTCTGACAGCAGGCAGCAGTAGGGGAGAGGGACTATGGAAAGGTCTTCATCCACCTCAGCAATGACATAATTAGGACTCTATAAAATCAGTTATACTTTTGGCTTGAACTGTTTAGTTTTTCCCCAAATCACGTTTTCTCAGTTTAGTTTTTCCAGGTTTCTGTTTTCCCCAACTTTTTTTCAGGTTTTCACTCTCTGAAGTCAACAACAATACTTAAACCACATCAGGAGACCACTTTTGAGGGCTGTGGATTTTGTTGTTGTTGAAATGTAGATTTCTGGTTGTAGTTAACTTTTAATTCCATTGTGCAGTTAGAGTTGGTAGAGTTTACAAAACAAATACCCACTGGATTGACACATAATCCTGACATCATTCTGCCAGGGAAGCACAGGCTACTTTGTAGTTAACATTTCATTGAGAAGGTTTTTTGGAAAGCCTTTCTATCTACCAGAAGACTTTTCATTAGCATCATCGCTAGCAGCTACACAGTGGTAGACGTACCGCACATACAGACAGGGGGAATTATTGTTGCCTCTTCAGAACGTTGCAGGACAATACGAATCACTGAGGCATTCTGTATGCTAGTCAATACAGTTCAATCAATACACTTTTTGAATATCGTTGAATTCTGTTTTAATGTCTGGATTCCGGGATTCCGTCCACCTTCTCCGCATCTCTGATGTTATAGGGCCCGACATAATACACTCAGCCTCTTGTTGGCACCAGGGATGTTTTGTGTGTCTCTCTGTGAGCACGTGTGTGTAATGAGAACAGAGAAGTCCTGTATAGTGTAAACAGGTGAGTGAGAGGCATGTGGCAGTGGATTCCCCAGTACAGTACAGGACAGACCAGACAGACAGGCAGCACCACTCAACACACTGGCTGCATAACCTACATGGTGAGACACATTGATGAAACACCATACTGAGGCTGTTAATGACAGAGTATCACATCACCTTAACCTTTCTGATCTCCCCATCCCGGATCCGGGATCGTGAATACAGACTCAAGCTCATTACCATAACGCAACGTTAACTATTCATGAAAATCGCAAATGAAATGAAATAAATATGCTAGCTCTCAAGCTTAGCCTTTTGTTAACAACACTGTCATCTCAGATTTTCAAAATATGCTTCTCAACCATTGCAAAACAAGCATTTGTGTAACAGTATTGATGGCTAACGTAGCATTTAGCATTAGCATTCAGCTGGCAACATTTACACAAAAAAACAGAAAAGCATTCAAAAAAATCATTTACCTTTGAAGAACTTCAGATGTTTTCAATGAGGAGACTCTCAGATAGCAAATGTTCAGTTTTTCCTGAAAGATTATTTGTTTAGGACAAATCGCTCCGTTTTCTGCGTCACGTTTAGCTATGAAAAAACCCCTGTATCCAGGATTGTGTAAATCTATCAGCAAGCTCATTAGCATAACACAACGTTAACTATTTATGAAAATCGCAAATGAAATGAAATAAATATGCCATCTCTCAAGCTTAGCCTTTTGTAAACAACACTGTCATCTCAGATTTTCAAAATATGCTTCTCAACCATAGGAAAACAATCATTTGTGTAAAAGTAGCTAGCTAGCGTTAGCATTTCGCGTTAGCATTTAGCGTTAGCATTAGCGTTAGCATCCAGCACGCAACATTAACAAAAACATAAAAGCCTTCAAATAAAATCATTTACCTTTGAAGAACTTCTGATGTTTTCAATGAGGATACTCTCAGTTAGATAGCAGATGCTCAGTTTTTCCAAAAAGATTCCTTGTGTATTAGAAATAGCTCCGTTTTATACATCACATTTGGCTACCAAAAAAAATCCATCAATTCAGTCCTCAAAACGCAAACTTTTTTCCAAATTAACTCCATAATATCGACTGAAAACATGGCAAACGTTGTTTAGAATCAATCAAGGTGTTTTTCACATATCTCTTCATTGATACATCGTTCTTGGACACATGCTTTCTCCCCTGAATCAAATGGTAAAGTAGAAGCAGCTGGCAATTGCGCACCGAATTCGACGCAGGACACCAGGCGGACACTTGGAAAATGTAGTCTCTTATGGTCAATCTTCCAATGATATGCCTACAAATACGTCACAATGCTGCTAAGACCTTGGGCGAACGACAGAAAGTGTAGGCTCATTCGTTGCGCAATCACAGCCATATAAGGAGAGAATGGAAAACAGAGCTTCAGAAATTCTGCTAATTCCTGGGTGATGCATCATCTTGGTTTCGCCTGTAGAATGAGTTCTGGGGCACTTACAGACAAAATCTTTGCAGATTCTGAAACTTCAGAGTGTTTTCTTTCCAAAACTGTCAAGAATATGCATAGTCGAGCATCTTTTCGTGACAAAATATCGCGCTTAAAACGGGAACGTTTTTTTATCCAAAAATGAAATAGCGCCCCTAGAGCTCTAACAGGTTTTAAACAATCAACTGAAGAGTTGCATTGTTTTATTACTTTGTAATTGGGTTATTTAGTGGGGAGGACAGTGGAGCGGTTGTGGTGGGGAGGACAGTGGAGCGGTTGTGGTGGGGAGGACAGTGGAGCGGTTGTGGTGGGGAGGACAGTGGAGCGGTTGTGGTGGGGAGGACAGTGGAGCGGTTGTGCCGGGGAGGACAGTGGAGCGGTTGTGGTGGGGAGGACAGTGGAGCGGTTGTGGTGGGGAGGACAGTGGAGCGGTTGTGCCGGGGAGGACAGTGGAGCGGTTGTGCCGGGGAGGACAGTGGAGCGGTTGTGCCGGGGAGGACAGTGGAGCGGTTGTGGTGGGGAGGACAGTGGAGCGGTTGTGGTGGGGAGGACAGTGGAGCGGTTGTGGTGGGGAGGACAGTGGAGCGGTTGTGGTGGGGAGGACAGTGGAGCGGTTGTGGTGGGGAGGACAGTGGAGCGGTTGTGGTGGGGAGGACAGTGGAGCAGTTGTGGCGGGGAGGACAGTGGAGCAGTTGTGGCGGGGAGGACAGTGGAGCGGTTGTGGTGGGGAGGACAGTGGAGCGGTTGTGCCGGGGAGGACAGTGGAGCGGTTGTGGTGGGGAGGACAGTGGAGCGGTTGTGGTGGGGAGGACAGTGGAGCGGTTGTGCCGGGGAGGACAGTGGAGCGGTTGTGCCGGGGAGGACAGTGGAGCGGTTGTGGTGGGGAGGACAGTGGAGCGGTTGTGGCGGGGAGGACGGTGGAGCGGTTGTGGCGGGGAGGACGGTGGAGCGGTTGTGGCGGGGAGGACGGTGGAGCGGTTGTGGCGGGGAGGACGGTGGAGCGGTTGTGGCGGGGAGGACGGTGGAGCGGTTGTGGCGGGGAGGACGGTGGAGCGGTTGTGGCGGGGAGGACGGTGGAGCGGTTGTGGCGGGGAGGACGGTGGAGCGGTTGTGGCGGGGAGGACGGTGGAGCGGTTGTGCCGGGGAGGACGGTGGAGCGGTTGTGGCGGGGAGGCTGTTCATATCAACAGGCGGTTAGGAGTTTTTTTTTGTGCCGGCCACTGGATAGGAGGAGTGAGTGGGAACGTGCCGGTCACTGGATAGGGGGAGTGAGTGGGAACGTGCCGGCCACTGAATAGGAGGAGTGAGTTGGAACGTGCCGGCCAATGGATAGGAGGAGTGAGTGGGAACGTGCAGGCCACTGGATAGGAGGAGTGAGTGGGAACGTGTAGGCCACTGAATAGGAGGAGTGAGTGGGAACGTGCCGGCCACTGGATAGGAGGAGTGAGTGGGAACGTGCCGGCCACTGAATAGGAGGAGTGAGTGGGAACGTGCCGGCCACTGAATAGGAGGAGTGAGTGGGAACGTGCCGGCCACTGAATAGGAGGAGTGAGTGGGAACGTGCCGGCCACTGGATAGGAGGAGTGAGTGGGAACGTGCAGGCCACTGGATAGGAGGAGTGAGTGGGAACGTGCCGGCCACTGAATAGGAGGAGTGAGTGGGAACGTGCCGGCCACTGGATAGGAGGAGTGAGTGGGAACGTGCCGGCCACTGAATAGGAGGAGTGAGTGGGAACGTGCCGGCCACTGGATAGGAGGAGTGAGTGGGAACGTGCCGGCCACTGGATAGGAGGAGTGAGTGGGAACGTACCGGCCACTGAATAGGAGGAGTGAGTGGGAACGTGTAGGCCACTGGATAGGAGAAGTGAGTGAGAACGTGTAGGCCACTGGATAGGAGGAGTGAGTGGGAATGTGCAGGCCACTGGATAGGAGGAGTGAGTGAGAACGTGTAGGCCACTGGATAGGAGGAGTGAGTGGGAATGTGCAGGCCACTGGATAGGAGGTGTGATGGGAGTCACTGAGTTCTTCTGAGAGGAGAGGTGGTACAGCCTTTGTGGAACCGTGTATTGTGGTTCACTGTGTCTCAGTGCAGCTTGGCCTGCATGGCCTGTTTGTCTTCACCACCCCTAGTTACTGCCTGGTGTTGGACTATGGAAAGGTTCTGTTCTTCCACTGCCAGGTAGAGTGGGCTACACACACACACACACACACACACACACACACACACACACACACACACACACAGCGAGGCAGAGTGTGGGTCTTGGAAGTGAGAGGAGCGAGATTCTTCTGTCATTCAGCAAAGAACTCTGTCGCCTCACGACTGACTACCTGTTGCTGGCTCTCTCTCCCTCCCTCTTTCTCTTACCTGTTCTATTTGAGTCTTTGCTGCTCTGTGTTTGAAAGGATTAATTGTCATGTATGTTTTATTTTTTTGTTCTGTTTGTTTCTGGGGGATATTTTTAGGCCTGAAGTGTCTGGTTGCTAGGAGACAGTGTCCAGGAGCGAGAGAGGGAGAGAAGGAGAGAAAAGGAAGGGATTGGAGGGAGAGAGAGAGAGAAGTGTTTGAGTTGGGAAGGCTGAATTACACACACTGAGTCAGCGATGACGCATACACATACATACACACACATCCTGCCCAGTAACTATTATTGTGAACTTGTTTTTCCAGTTTTGTGTAACTTCTTGTCATTTAGTTCTGTTCTCTGTGTGTCACTGTCATGCTTGTTTGACTTTCCTGACTGTACCTGTCTACCTGCCGTGTCTGTCTACCTGCCGTGTCTGTCTACCTGCCGTGTCTGTCTACCTGCCGTGTCGGTCTACCTGCCGTGTCTGCCTGCCTGCCGTGTCTGCCTGCCTGCCTGCCTGCTGGTCGTCAGAGCAGCACACTTGTTGAGCTCTGCTTTGCCATTTCTCCAGCGTCCTTGTCATTTCCCTGCAGTGGCATTGCATCAGCTTCTCTCTGTCATACAGGACCATCTCCTTGGTCTTAACACATCTTCCTGGTCTACGTCCTACAGGCTTTCAGACACGACATGTTGACCATCCCAGTTCTACAGGCCTGGTGGATTTGACCTGGTGGCCAACTTTACAAAGTGTTCTCTTTTCACTGGGTGTCTATTTGAGGGAGCATTCTCACTCACACACTCACTCACTCACACACTCACACACTCACTCACTCACTCACTCACTCACACACTCACACACTCACACACTCATTCATTCACTCACACACTCACACACTCATTCATTCACTCACTCACTCACTCACTCACTCACTCACTCACTCACTCACTCACTCACACTCTCTCTCTCTCTCTCTCTCACTCTCTCACACACACACACACACACACACACACACACACACACACACGGGAAACAGATCTGTTGTTGTGGTTTAGAACAGTTGCTCTCTTCCTGTCCCGCACTGGTGACACATTCCAGGAAACCTCCTCACACACATCCTTAACCCACTTGCTACCAGTCAGTATACATGCACACTCCTGATGGACAGATAGTTCTAGCATCACCTTGGCAACAGCATGGTTAGTACAGACATCAATGTCTCGCTGACCACACACACAACACAAACCAGGTTTCCATCCAACCATTTTATGTGGATGAATTAACTGATGCATGAATAAGTCACGTCTGGGCTGATGGAAACAGGAAATGCCGGTACAATTTTATAAATGCGACAGACAATTGTTTGGTTGGACATGGTGGGATCTTCTTGTGTCAGTGAAATGATGTGGAAACGCCTTTATGAGCAAGTATTGATATAATAGCCATCATATAGAAGTCAACTTGATATGTTGTGTGGTCCTCCTCCCACCACAACTTGGGAAGCAGGCAGGTTATTAGTCTACAGATGAAATAAGTTCTGCTGAACTTCACAGGGTGGTGAAAGTGAACGGTGATGAGCTTGATGCTTATTCTGGTGAATGATGATCGATGCTTGGCTGCCATTTTACAAATTAAACTAATATCACTATTATCCATAATAATGTCATAATGTAGGTAGCCCACCTTCACTGTGTCTGCCAGCTGTTGGCTAGAGTACGTGCCAAGACCAGAGTGGACACATTTGCTCTATAACACAGTTGACAAAACCATCACTCGAGTTGAAAACGCGATGGAAACCCATTTAACTTGTATTATTCATTTGGTTGAATGGGAATTTAACCACAATAGTTATTTTATATGCAGTACATCATCACACAGCCTGTTATCCTCAATACGTCTGTTTGATGGAAATACATCTATGGTGGGAAATTAGCGGATTGTTTTATGCAGATTTTAGAATATTCACATGATATCTTTTGCAAATTGGATGGAAACCTAGCTACTGACACACCTATTCTACACATCCTCAATCCACACAAGCCCCGCACCCCCACTTTTTAATTTTTTTATTGAACAACGACAGCCTACCCCGAACAAACCCTAATCTGGATGACGCTGGGCCAATTGTGCACCGCCCTATGGGACTCCCAAACATAGCTGGTTGTGAAACAGCCTGGAATCAAACCAGGGTCTGTAGTGCTGTCATACAGTGCCTTAGACCGCTTCGCCACTCGGGAGCCCAATGGGGTCACACAGTCACTAACACAGTATCTTGCACTTACGTAGTTACACTTTATATATATATATATATACTGCTCAAAAAAATAAAGGGAACACTAAAATAACACACCCTAGATCTGAATGAATGAAATATTCTTATTAAATAATTTTTTCTTTACATAGTTGAATGTGCCGACAACAAAATCACACAAAAATGATCAATGGAAATCTAATTTATCAACCCATGGAGGTCTGGATATGGAGTCACACTCAAAATTAAAGTGGAAAACCACACTACAGGCTGATCCAACTTTGATGTAATGTCCTTAAAACAAGTCAAAATGAGGCTCAGTAATGTGTGTGGCCTCCACGTGCCTGTATGACCTCCGTACAACGCCTGGGCATGCTCCTGATGAGGTGGTGGATGGTCTCCTGAGGGATCTCCTCCCAGACCTGGACTAAAGCATCCGCCAACTCCTGGACAGTCTGTGGTGCAACGTGGCGTTGGTGGATGGAGCGAGACATGATGTCCCAGATGTGCTCAATTGGATTCAGGTCTGGGGAACGGGCGGGCCAGTCCATAGCATCAATGCCTTCCTCTTATAGGAACTGCTGTCACACTCCAGCCACATGAGGTCTAGCATTGTCTTGCATTAGGAGGAACCCAGGGCCAACCGCACCAGCATATGGTCTCACAAGGGGTCTGAGGATCTCATCTCGTTGAGGGCTGTGCGGCTCCCCAAAGAAATGCCACCCCACACCATGACTGACCCACCGCCATGCTGGAGGATGTTGCAGGCAGCAGAACGTTCTCCACGGCGTCTCCAAACTGTCACGTCTGTCACATGTGCTCAGTGTGAACCTGCTTTCATCTATGAAGAGCACAGGGCGCCAGGTGCGAATTTGCCAATCTTGGTGTTCTCTGGCAAATGCCAAACGTCCTGCACGGTGTTGGGCTGTAAGCACAACCCCCACCTGTGGAAGTCGGGCCCTCATACCACCCTCATGGAGTCTGTTTCTGACCGTTTGAGCAGACACATGCGCATTTGTGGCCTGCTGGAGGTCATTTTGCAGGGCTCTGGCAGTGCTCCTCCTGCTCCTCCTTGCACAAAGGCAGAGGTAGCGGTCCTGCTGCTGGGTTGTTGCCCTCCTACGGCCTCCTCCACGTCTCCTGATGTACTGGCCTGTCTCCTGGTAGCGCCTCCATGTTCTGGACACTACGCTGACAGACACAGCAAACCTTCTTGCCACAGCTCGCATTGATGTGCCATCCTGGATGAGCTGCACTACCCAAGCCACTTGTGTGGGTTGTAGACTCCGTCTCATGCTACCACTATAGTGAAAGCACCGCCAGCATTCAAAAGTGACCAAAACATCAGCCAGGAAGCATAGGAACTGAGAAGTGGTCTGTGGTTATCACCTGCAGAACCACTCCTTTATTCTGGGGTGTCTTGCTAAGTGCCTATAATTTCCAACTGTTGTCTATTCCATTTGCACACCAGCATGTGAAATGTATTGTCAATCAGTGTTGCTTCCTAAGTGGACAGTTTGATTTCACAGAAGTGTGATTGACTTGGAGTTACATTGTGTTGTTTAAGTGTTCCCTTTATTTTTTTGAGCAGTGTATACACACACACACACACACACACACACACACACACACACACACACAACCCAGTACAACATGTTGGGATGAGAGGAGGAGCGCGGTGAAAAGTCAACTGACAGGTTCATGTCTGCCCAGAGCTGGCTACAGGAGTACATTAACACCAATATGTGAAATGGCGGGAGGGAGAGAAAGAGAGAGGCACTTGCGGTCTGTCCCTAAGGAGGCTGGTGTGTGTGTGTGTGCTTGAGTGTGCGTGTGTATGTGCTTGAGTGTGTATGTGTGTGTGAGGGGAATGTCTTGGGAGCGTAGTGTTACTCTGGTGAAGGTAATAAATATACCCGGCAGCACCTCAGAGATCCACCACCAGCTTTACTGACACAATATTATTCTGCTGCCCCAAACCCCACTGGGACAATGGGGTGGTGTGTGTGTGTGTGTAAAGAGTAACTCCGGTTAAAGATTCTGCCCATATGATTAGGTGCCACTGGGGTCGTCAGAGTCCGTTCCCCTGCAGCCTGGTCTCCAAGAAACAATCACATCAACTGATGCTGCAATTCTCTCATGATCATTTAGTTCCTTATGGAGGCAAGTTGGCATTAAACATGATCCTGACCTGAGCAGGAAGAAGTCCAGGCTCTAGTAACAGGTTCCAACTCCGGGCTCTAGTAACAGGGTCCAACTCTGGGCTCTAGTAACGGGGCCCAACTCTGGGCTCTAGTAACAGGGTCCAACTCTGGGCTCTAGTAACGGGGTCCAACTATGGGCTCTAGTAACAGGTTCCAACTCCGGGCTCTAGTAACGGGGCCCAACTCTGGGCTCTAGTAACAGGGTCCAACTCTGGGCTCTAGTAACGGGGTCCAACTATGGGCTCTAGTAACAGGGTCCAACTCTGGGCTCTAGTAACAGGGTCCAACTCTGGGCTCTAGTAACAGGGTCCAACTCTGGGCTCTAGTAACAGGGTCCAACTCTGGGCTCTAGTAACAGGTTCCAACTCCGGGCTCTAGTAACGGGGTCCAACTCTGGGCTCTAGTAATAGGGTCCAACTCCGGGCTCTAGTAACAGGGTCCAACTCCGGGCTCTAGTAACAGGGTCCAACTCCGGGCTCTAGTAACGGGGTCCAACTCTGGGCTCTAGTAACGGGGTCCAACTCCGGGCTCTAGTAACAGGGTCCAACTCTGGGCTCTAGTAACAGGTTCCAACTCCGGGCTCTAGTAACAGGGTCCAACTCTGGGCTCTAGTAACGGGGTCCAACTCTGGGCTCTAGTAACAGGTTCCAACTCCGGGCTCTAGTAACAGGGTCCAACTCTGGGCTCTAGTAACGGGGTCCAACTCTGGGCTCTAGTAACGGGGTCCAACTCTGGGCTCTAGTAACAGGGTCCAACTCTGGGCTCTAGTAACAGGTTCCAACTCCGGGCTCTAGTAACAGGGTCCAACTCCGGGCTCTAGTAACGGGGTCCAACTCCGGGCTCTAGTAACGGGGTCCAACTCCGGGCTCAGTCTGTCTGTCATGTAGAATAGGGAATCCAGTCTGCTATATTCATTACGTTTTTATCTGTGACATTCTAAATGTTTCATCTTGCTGAACATACCCCAGCAGATTTCCAGGAAGGTTATGGTATGTTAGGGTGTCGCTATAGGCTGAAGTGTGCATGAGGGTGTAAAATGGGAATATACAGTGGTCAGTTTATTAGGCACACCACCCCGTTCACGAAATGGTTCGCTCCTACAGACAGTGAGTGAGCCACGTGGTCTGCTATATAAAGCAGGCAGACATTGAGGCATTCCGTTAGAATGGGCAAAACCAGTGACCTAAGCAACTGAGTGTGGTATGATTGTCGTTGCCAGGCGCTCCGGTTCCAGTATCTCAGAATTGGCAGGCCTCCTGGGCTTTTCACCCACAACAGTGTCTAGGGTTTACCCAGAATGGTGCTACAAACAAAAACATAGTCAGTGGCAGTTCTGTGGGTGAAAACAGCTTGTTGATGAGACATCAAAGGAGAAGGGCAAGAAACGTGCAAGCTGACAGGCGGGTCACAAACAGGCAAATAACAGAGCAGTACAACAGTGGTGTGCAGAACGGCATCTCGGAACGCACATCCCATTGATCCTTGTCACAGATGGGCTTTTACAGCAGACGACCACACCGGGATCCACTCCCATCAGCTAAAAACAAGAAGAAGCGGCTCCAGTGGGCACGTGATCAACAACACTGGACAATTGAGGAGCGGAAAAACATTGCCTGGTCCGAGTCCGATGAATCCTGGTTCCTGTTGCGTCATGTTGATGGCAGAGTTAGGATTAGGCGTAAGCAGCATGAGTCCATGGCCCCATCCTGCCTGGTGTCAACGGTACAGGCTGCTGCTGGTTTAATGGTGTCCGGACAGTTTTCCTGACACATGTTAGATCCCTTCATGCCAATGAATCAATGTTTGAACGCTACAGTGTATCTGAACATTGTTGCTGACCAGGTGCCTCCTTTCATTGCTACAGTGGGATCCGGCCCAGTACTAGATGGGTGTACCTAATAAACTGTCCACTGAGTGTATGGTTGTGTTACTGGATGTATAATGTTGCTAGTACAGGACACCAGACTCCTGTAGGATTTGTCTCCTGTTTCTCGCTCCTCCTCCCCCTCTCGCAGCACTTCTCGACTTCTCTCTCTATCTCCTTCCCCCCTCATGCTCACTCGTTCTCTCTCTGTGGAACAATAACCCCAGTGTATGTATGGGTCTATTTTTGTTCCTCCAAGGCCACCAGTGCTCCCCCACCTCCACGTCTCTCTCTCGCTCTCTCTCTCTCTCTCACTCTGTCTTTCTCACTGTACTGAATGTCCCAGTAGTTGAACAATGACAGCTACACGACCCTAACTGGGTATAGGCTCCTGCCTCGACTCAGCTCCGTCTCCTCTCACTTTGTCCCAGGGACAAAACATTTCTTATTCACTACTTTCACCTATCTATATATTTCTGACTAGTTACATTCCCTCCGTAGTTTGTCAGGTAGACTTGGTGCTCTCGCTTTCAATTCAGAGGGCTTTATTGGCATGGGAAACATATGTTAACATTGCCAAAGCAAGTGAAATAGATAAACAAATGTGAAGTAAACAATAAAACATTAACAGTAAACATTACACTCACAAAGTTCCAAATTAAGAGACATTTCAAATGTCATATGTCTATATACAGTGTTGTAACGATGTGCAAATAGTTAAAGTAAAAAGGGAAAATAAATACATATGGGTTGTAATTCCAATGGTATTTGTTCTTCACTGGTTGCCCTTGTGGCAACAAGTCACACATCTTGCCTCTCAATTTCAATTTAATGGACTTTATTGGCATGGGAAACATATGTTTTACATTGCCAAAGAAAGTGAAATGGAGAATAAACACTTAGTGAAATATGAACAGTTAAACCTCTCTCTTCCCTAACTCATCCCCCACCCTTTCCCAGCTTCCCTCTCTGTCTTACACCCCCTTTCCCTCTCCACCCTCCTTTAACCCCCCTGTTTCTAGCTAGAGGCCGTGTGTCAGTCAGTCACTGTGCCAATGGTGCCCAGGTAGCACTGCTCACAAAGGGGGGGGGGGGGGTTATTGTTTGATTGAACCTTCATTTAACTAGGCAAGGACAAATTCTTATTTACCCCGGCCAAACCCTCCCCTAACCTGGACCACGCCGGGCCAATTCCGCGCTGCCCTATGGGACTCCCGATCGCGGCCGGTTGTGATAGAGCCCGGGATCGAACCAGGATCTGTAGTGATGCCTCTATCACTGAGATGCAGTGCCTTAGACCACTGTGCCACTCAGGAGGAGGGTAGGAGATGATACTGTGTACATGTGTGTCAGCGATTGGAGTTCAGAATCAGATTCAAGACCTCATGCTTCTAGTCTCTCACTCACACACATACACACACTGTGTTCACTCTGTCCCTCACAGAAACCCAGCTGTAGATATGGCCACGTTACTCTCCTTCTCGCTATCAATCGCGTTTTCCTCTCCCTTTCTCCCCCAGTCTCTCTCTCTCTGTGCTGTTTGGAGGTCATTGTAGTTGGTCCCTCTACATAGTTGAAATAGCTCCAGCGTTAGAAGTCTAGAGAAGGCCTGCCAAAGAGATCACACAGAGGAAGACGGGCATCCGCAGAGCTAGAGAGGGAGAACAAGGGAGGGGGGTAAGCAATGTGACCTGGATGACAACAGACTACCAGATGAGCTATGATCTCATCCCTCTCTTTATACCCCCTCTTTCCCCAACCCCCTCTTCAACCATTGTCTCTCTCTCTCTTCCCACTCTTGTTTCCCACTCTCCCTCCTCCCCCTTTCTCTCTCCTCGTCCTAGGACTCACCCTGTCTCCTCTTCCCTCCTTCTCTTTCAGCCCCCCCCGGGACTCCCTCCATCCCCCAACCAAAAGTTGTAGCTACTTACCCCCCCCCCCCCCCCCCCCTTATATATTCTCACTTACTAACACCCCTCCACACCCCGAGCTCTAGTGTCCCAGGGCAGAGATTACCCCCCCCACCCCCCTTCCACACAAACACACAGCCTAGCTGCTGCATTATTGATGGTGTGTGTGGCTCCTCTCCTCTCTGTGCTGTAATGGCTATCTGGTGTCTCCCCCAGGAGGGAAAGAGAGCACCAGAGATGGATGGAGGAGAGGAGAGCAGGAGGAGTAGAGGTCAACGAGGTTAAGTTTGGGGGGTGAGGTCCCATACTGCTTTTCTCCTGCATGGCATTGATGCATTCTGACACACACACGCACGCACACGTACGTGTCTTTCTCACACAAAGCCCACTGTAGGGTCGCTTAAAACCCCATTCAACAGACCTGTGGACATGTCATGGCTTCAGTGTTAGTGGCTCTGTGTGTGTGTTTGTCATGGTCTCTGTTTCTTGTGTTAGTATGAGCAGCCTCTTGTGATAACTGATCCACGGTGACTCAGGACAGGTTTGGCCTCTGGGTGTAACTTATGCATGACCCAGCCTTGGACATGTCATGGCTTCAGTGTTAGTGGCTCTGTGTGTGTGTTTGTCGTGGTCTCTGTTTCTTGTGTTAGTATGAGCAGCCTCTTGTGATAACTGATCCACGGTGACTCAGGACAGGTTTGGCCTCTGGGTGTAACATATGCATGACCCAGCCTTGGACATGTCATGGCTTCAGTGTTAGTGGCTCTGTATGTGTGTTTGTCGTGGTCTCTGTTTCTTGTGTTAGTATGAGCAGCCTCTTGTGATAACTGATCCACGGTGACTCAGGACAGGTTTGGCCTCTGGGTGTAACATATGCATGAACCAGCCTTGGGGTGTCATGAAAAGACACCTGTTGTGGCTCTATTTTCCTCAGAATCCCTGTAGAGAAGACATGTCTGTCCCGTATCACAACAGACTACTGGGCTCTGGTTGCTGAGACATTGTTTCCTACCAAGATCACACTCATTAGTACACACTATTACTACTCACACTGGTGCTTTCATCCCATGTTTTTCTGGCTGTTCGGGGGGTGTATTTACCCTGTTATTTACACACACGGTATGCTGTCTCCATATCTGTACGTGTGATGATGACGATGGTTGGTTTTGTAGTCGTTGTTCAGAGGTTGGTAGGCAGAGTTTGTCTCTATCTACTTACCAGAGATCCATTTCACCCGTTGACCTGACACGCTGTGTGTGTGTGTGTGTGTGTGTGTGTGTGTGTGTGTGTGTGTGTGTGTGTGTTGCCTGTGTCAATGTCATCTTATCAAAGCTGTGTTTCGGCAACAAATATATATAAAAAAGAAATCTGTCAATAATTGAGAACTCTGAAAGAATAAACGTTTTGTTTACGAAATTATGGTTTGTGGATTTGACCATATTAATGACCAAAGGCTCGTATTTCTGTGTTTATTATATTATAATTAAGTCTATGATTTAATATTTGATACAGCAGTCTGACTGAGCGGTGGTAGGCAGCAGCAGGCTTGTAAACATTCATTCAAACTTTACTGCGTTTGCCAGCAGCTCTTAGCAATGATTGAATCACAGCTCTGTTTATGACTTCAAGCCTTTCAACTCATAAGATTAGGCTGGTAATACTAAAGTGTCTATTAGAACATCCAATAGTCAAAGGTACAGTTGAAGTCAGAAGTTTACATACACTTAGGTTGGAGTCATTAAAACTAGTTTTTCAACCACTCCACAAATGACTTGTTAACAAACTATAGTTTTGGCATGTCGGTTAGGACATCTACTTTGTGCATGACACAAGTAATCTTTCCAACAATTGTTTACAGACAGATTATTTCACTGTATCACAATTCCAGTGGGTCAGACACTATGTTGACTGCCTTTAAACAGCTTGGGAAATTCCAGAAAATAATGTCATTGCTTTAGAGGCTTCTGATAGGCTAATTGACATAATTTGAGTCAATTGGAGGTGTACCAGTGGATGTATTTCAAGGCCTATCTTCAAACTCTGTGCCTCTTTGCTTGACATCATGGGAAAATCAAAAGAAATCAGCCAAGACCTCAGAATTTTTTTGTAGACTTCCACAAGTCTGTTTCATCCGTGGGAGCAATTTCCAAACGACTGAAGGTACCACGTTCATCTGTACAAACGATAGTATGCAAGTATAAATACCATAGGACCACACAGCTGTCATACCGCTCAGGAAGGAGACACGTTCTGTCTCCTAGAGATGAACGAACTTTGGTGCGAAAAGTGCAAATCAATCCCAGAACAACAGCAAAGGACCGTGTGAAGATGCTGGAGGAAACCGGTACAAAAGTATCTATATCCACAGTAAAGGAGGCCTACAAACCTGACTCACTTACACCAGCTTTGTCAGGAGGAATGTGCCAAAATTCACCCAACTTATTGTGGAAAGCTTGTGGAAGGCTACCCAAAATGTTTGACCCAAGATAAACTATTTAAAGGCAATGCTACCAAATACTAATTGAGTATATGGTAACTTCTGACCCACTAGGAATGTGATGAAAGAAATAAAAGCTAAAATAGATCATTCTCTCTACTATTATTCTGACATTTCACATTCTTAGGATCACCACTTTATTTTAACTGACCTAAGACGGGGCATTTTTACTAGGATTAAATGTCAGGAATTGTGGAACAACTGGGTTTAAATGCATTTGGCTAAGGTGTATGTACATTTCCGACTTCAACTGTATGTGAAATACAAATGGTATAGAGAGAAATAGTCGACGCGTCATATAATAACTACAACCTAAAACTTCTTAACTGGGAATATTGAACCACCATCTTTTTCATATGTTCTGAGCACGGAACTTAAACTTGATCTTTTTATATGGCACATATTGCACTTTTACTTTTTTCTCGAACACTGTGTTTTTGCATTATATAAACCAAATTGAGGATGTTTCATAATTTACTTGAGGCTAAATATATTTTATTTATGTATTATCTTAGTTTAAAATAAAAGTGTTCATTGTTCATTCAGTATTGTTTTAATTGTCATTATTACAAATATATATGTATAAAAAAAATTGGCCTATTTTTAATCGGTATCGGCTTTTTTGGTCCGCCGATATCCGGTAACGGCGTTGAAAAATCATAATCGGTTGACCTCTAGTTTAAACACTGTTTCCCATGTTTGTTCAATGAACCATAAACAATTAATGAACATGCACCTGTGGGACGGTCATTAAGACTCTAACAGTTTACAGACGGTAGGCAATTAAGGTCACAGTTATGAAAACTTAGGACACTAAAGAGGCCTTTCTACGGACTGAAAAACAGCTAAAGAAAGATGCCCAGGGTCCCTGCTCATCTGCGTGGACGTGCCTTAGGCATGCTGCAAGGAGGCATGAGGACTGCAGATGTGCCCAGGGCAATAAATTGCAATGTCCGTACTGTGAGACGCCTAAGACAGCGCTACAGGGAGACAGAACGGACAGCTGATCGTCCTCGCAGTGGCAGACCACGTGTAACAACACCTGCACAGGATCGGTACATCCGGACATCACCTGTGGGACAGGTACAGGATGGAAACAACAACTGCCCGAGTTACACCAGGAACGCATAATCCCTCCATCAGTGCTCAGATTGTCCGCAATAGGTTGAGACAGGCTGGACTGAGGGCTTGTAGGCCTATTGTAAGGCAGGTCCTCACCAGACATCACTGGCAACAACGTCGCCTATGGGCAGAAACCCACCATCGCTGGACCAGACCGGACTGGCAAAAAGTGCTCTTCACTGACGAGTCACGTTTTTTTCTCACCAAGGGTGATGGTCGGATTCGCGTTTATCGTCGAAGGAATGAGCCTTACACCGAGCTCTGTATTCTGGAGCGGGATCGATTTGGAGGTGGAGGGTCCATCATGGTCTGGGGCGGTGTGTCACAGCATCATCGGACTGAGCTTCTTGTCATTGCAGGCAATCTCAATGCTGTGTGTTACAGGGAAGACATCCTCCTCCCTCATGTGGTACCCTTCCTGCAGGCTCATCCTGACATGACCCTCCAGCATGACAATGCCACAAGCCATACTGCTCATTCTGTGCGTGATTTCCTGCAAGACAGGAATGTCAGTGTTCTGCCGTGGCCAGCGAAGAGCCTGGATCTCAATCCCATTGAGCACGTCTGGGACCTACAGGATCAAATGGTGAGGGCTAGGGGCCATTCCTCACAGAGATGTCTGGGAACTTGCAGGTGCCTTGGTGGAAGAGTGGAGTAAAACCTCACAGCAAGAACTGGCAAATCTGGTGCAGTCCATGAGGAGGAGATGCACTGCAGTACTTAATGCAGCTGGTGGCCACACCAGATACTGACTTTTACTTTGGATTTTTATCCCCCCCTGTGTTCAGGGACACGTGATTCCATTTCTGTTAGTCACGTCTGTGGAACGTGTTCAGTTTGTCTGTTGTTGAATCTTATGTTCATACAAATATTTACACGTTAAGTTTGCTGAAAATAAAGGGAGCTGACAGTGAGAGGACATATCTTTTTTTTGCTAAGTTTATCTATCAATCTGTCCGTCATCTAGAAAGTCCCTCCAACATCTAGCTACATTTGGTTATTTTGATGCTATTCAGGGCTCATCTGTACTAGTAGTGGCTTTTCTGCTGTTGTGATGTCATACACACCCATGATGTCGCTAGACCTTAAAGGGATAGTTCACCCTGAAATGTTCATTTGTCCGATGTTTTCATATTTCAAATGTGGTCAATATATGTTTAGATCCTGCCATGTGAGTCAGGAGAAAGTTGGAGGCCTCAAACCCTGATGAATGGGATTGGCCGGCATTGACTAGGCCTGATTTTTATCACGGAACTATGGACTCCTGTTCTTCTCTGGCAGAGTAATGGTTATGTAGAGAGGATGTTCGTCATACTGAACAGTAGGTGATCAGCGTTTCCCTCTAATTTAAACTATGTACACCCATTGAGTGGCTGCTGCTAACATTCTGACTCAACTCCAGCCACTTTAATAATGGAAATTGATGTAAAAAAAATTATCACTAGCCACTTTAAACAATGCCACTTCATATAATGTTTACATACCCTACATTACTAATCTCATATGTATATACTGTACTCTATATCATCTACTGCATCTTGCCATCTTTATGTAATACATGTATCACTAGCCACTTTAAACTATGCCACTTTGTTTACATACCCTACATTACTCATCTCATATGTATATACTGTACTCGATACCATCTACTGCATCTTGCCTATGCCGTTCTGTACCATCACTCGATCATATATCTTTATTTACATATTCTTTATCCCTTTACACTTGTGTGTATAAGGTAGTAGTTTAGGAATTGTTAGGTTAGATTACTCGTTGGTTATTACTGCATTGTCGGAACTAGAAGCACAAGCATTTCGCTACACTCGCATTAACATCTGCTAACCATATGTATGGTACAAATAAAATGTGATTAGATTTGAAACACTCCGGTGATGCTAACACCCAGTCTGGCTCAGATTTGTCACATCTTCATGACCACATGTGAGGAAATAGCCTCTCAAGTACATTCAACTCGTCATTCAAGCCTCATGAATATATACTCATTCACTCACATACTGGCTTATTCTCAATCTTGAATACACATTTACATCAAGGTCAGTCGAGCAGGCAGACAAACAAACAAACACTCATGAACATGTGCCCACACCCACAGTCTGTTTCCACCTTTCACACTTTGCGTTTCCGTTGTACATTTGGGGGAGGGTAGACTAGGTCATGTTGTTTCCTCTGTCAGTAGGAAACAGTGACAGAATCAGGGAAAAGAGATGGAGAGGTTTTCATTATGAATAGTATTCCACAGACATAGAAAGAGCACCAATGTTGTGGTCGTGTGTGTGTTCACTATTAGAGTAGTATCACGGCAGGGAGATCAGTGAGTGTTTCCGGCGCAGGACTGTTGTGGTTGGGTGGACGCCCTAGCAGTGACGGTGACAGGACTGTTGTGGTTGGGTGGACGCCCTAGCAGTGACAGTGAGAGGACTGTTGTGGGTGGGTGGATGCCCTAGCAGTGACAGTGAGAGGACTGTTGTGGGTGGGTGGACGCCCTAGCAGTGACGGTGACAGGACTGTTGTGGTTTCTACACTCAGTCTACCATGAGTCAGATACAACACAAAGTAGAGTGGAGGAGAGGAAAGAAGAGGAGGGCAGAGAAGAGGCCAGGTCAGGCAGGTGTGAGTGACAAGCAGCCACACTCGATGATGTGCAGCACTGTGTACGCCTTAATAACAGTAGAAACAGAACCAGACTGATGTACAGATGGATCCCAAATACATCCCTAAGCTACAGACCGAGAACTAAAAGACCGAACACAAGTAGGCCTCACTAATCCTCTTTCCTCTTCTACAACACGCCTTCTAGAACACTCTTCACCTGAGAACGCCTGACAGGGCCAGAGGCAACTCCTCTCCCCTTGTTGGAGTTGGAATCAATATATATTCATGTCTTGTCCTGCAACTAAACAGCATTCCTGTGACTTAGCTATTGGCCCAAATGTTGGGTTTTTATGTGCTGCCTACTGTGTGCTGCCTAAACTCACAGAAATAAGTGAACATGTAGACTGAGAGCATAGCCTTTCTGAACATGCTGTCCTCTATGAAGGCTAATCATCTCAGTCCATCAGTATGGCTGTGCTCCACGGACCTCCAGGCTAACTCCCTTCTCCCTGGTCTCCCCCCTCTCCTCCCCAGGGTTTGCCTTTCCAGACTGGGCCTACAAACCTGAGTCGAGCCCCGGCTCGCGACAGATCCAGCTGTGGCACTTCATCCTGGAGCTGCTGAGGAAGGAGGAGTACCATGATGTCATCGCCTGGCAGGGGGACTATGGAGAGTTTGTCATCAAGGACCCTGACGAGGTGGCCCGGTTATGGGGGGCCCGCAAGTGCAAACCCCAGATGAACTACGACAAGCTGAGCAGGGCACTCCGGTAAGGAAACTCAATAACACCAAGCGTGTCCTGCTCCATGTGCTGTTTACACACTGATTTTAATGCACATGGCTGTCTTATGGCAGTGATCCAGGCCCCAATTCCTCCCCAAGCTCGGGCTTCGGCCCCAGATATAGGTTTATTGTTACGTTGTGCACGTCTGCTTGACATAAGCTGGCTGTTATGACTATGACACCAGCTCTAGCCCCTAAAGCACTATATACTGTAGGCCTATCGTATTGGCACTGACCCTATCTCCCAATACACTGTATACTGTAGGCCTATTGTAATGGCACTCACCCTATCTCCCAATACACTGTTTTGGCAGTGACCAGAAAGGACATGGACTCTATTGACACCAACTCAAACCCCATATTCCTGCCATGGTGGTGATAATATTGCCCATATAATGGCAGTGACTAAACAAAAAAGACTGTTCACTCAAACACCCCAAACACAAGCCCCTTATACTGTTATGGCATTGACCTCCATGACCCCGTATGGCTTCCCCATGCACTGTATAACCAACCGCTGCTCTGACTACATATAGCCTATCACATGTCAATCACCCATACACTGTATAACCGCTGCTCTGACCACATGTAGCCTATCACATGTCAATCACCCATACACTGTATAACCGTTGCTCTGACCACATGTAGCCTATCACATGTCAATCACCCATACACTGTATAACCACTACTCTGACTACATGTAGCATATCACATGTCAATCACCCATACACTGTATAACCACTACTCTGACTACATGTAGCCTATCACATGTCAATCACCCATACACTGTATAACCACTACTCTGACCACATATAGCCTATCACATGTCAATCACCCATACACTGTATAACCACTACTCTGACCACATGTAGCCTATCACATGTCAATCACCCATACACTGTATAACCACTACTCTGACTACATGTAGCCTATCACATGTCAATCACCCATACACTGTATAACCACTACTCTGACCACATGTAGCCAATCACCCATATACCGTATAACCACTACTCTGACTACATGTAGCCTATCACATGTCAATCACCCATACACTGTATAACCACTACTCTGACTACATGTAGCCTATCACATGTCAATCACCCATACACCGTATAACCACTACTCTGACTACATGTAGCCTATCACGTCAATCACCCATACACTGTATAACCACTACTCTGACCACATGTAGCCTATCACATGTCAATCACCCATACACTGTATAACCACTACTCTGACTACATGTAGCCTATCACATGTCAATCACCCATACACTGTATAACCACTACTCTGACTACATGTAGCCTATCACATGTCAATCACCCATACACTGTATAACCACTACTCTGACCACATATAGCCTATCACATGTCAATCACCCATACACTGTATAACCACTACTCTGACCACATGTAGCCTATCACATGTCAATCACCCATACACTGTATAACCACTACTCTGACTACATGTAGCCTATCACATGTCAATCACCCATACACTGTATAACCACTACTCTGACCACATGTAGCCAATCACCCATATACCGTATAACCACTACTCTGACTACATGTAGCCTATCACATGTCAATCACCCATACACTGTATAACCACTACTCTGACTACATGTAGCCTATCACATGTCAATCACCCATACACCGTATAACCACTACTCTGACTACATGTAGCCTATCACATGTCAATCACCCATACACTGTATAACCACTACTCTGACCACATGTAGCCTATCACATGTCAATCACCCATACACTGTATAACCACTACTCTGACCACATGTAGCCTATCACATGTCAATCACCCATACACTGTATAACCACTACTCTGACTACATGTAGCCTATCACATGTCAATCACCCATACACTATATAACCGCCACTCTGACCACATATAGCCTATCACATGTCAATCACCCATACACTGTACAAAAGCGATGAGCATGACAATTTACCAAAGCCTGTGGGCTCTCCTTCTCCGTGGTCAACGTGCGTAAAACATTTAAACGTGTTAACCCTCGCAAGGCTGCCGGCCCAGACGTTATCCCTAGCCGCGTCCTCGGAGCATGCGCCGACCAGCTGTCTGGAGTGTTTACGAACATATTCAATCAATCCCTATCCCAGTCTGTCCCCACATGCTTCAAGATGGCCACCATTGTTCCTGTTACCAAGAAAGCTAAGGTAACAGAACGAAATGACTATCGCCCCGTAGCACTCAGCTCCGTCATCATGAAGCGCTTTCAGAGACTAGTCAAGGATTATATCACCTCCACCCTACCTGACACCCTAGACCCACTCCAATTTGCTTACCGCCCCAATAGGTCCACTGACGATGCAATCGCCATCACACTGCCCTAACCCATCTGGACAAGAGGAATACCTATGTAAGAGTGCTGTTCATTGAATACAGCTCAGCATTTAATACCCTCCAACTGGGTCCTGGTCTTTCTGACGGGCTGCCTCCAGGTGATGGAAGGTAGGAAACAACATCTTCACCCCGCTGATCCTCAACACTGGGGCCCCACAAGGGTGCGTTCTCAGCCCTCTCCGTACTCCTGTTCACCCATGACTGCGTGGCTATGCACGCTTCCAACTCAATCATCAAGTTTGCAGATGACACAACGGTAGTAGGATTGATTAACAACAATGATGAGACCAATTACAGGGAGGAGGTGAGGGCTCTGGGAGTGTAGTTTCAGGAAAATAACCTCTCACTCAATTTCAACAAAACAAAGGAGATGATCGTGGACTTCAGGAAACAGCAAAGGGAGCACCGTCCCCATCCACATCGACGGGACAGTAGTGGAGAAGGTGGAAAGTTTTAAGTTCCTCGGCGTACACATCACGGACAAACTGAAATGGTCCACCCGCACAGACAGCTTGGTGAAGAAGGCGCAACAGCGCCTCTTCAACCTCAGGAGGCTGAACCAGGCTATGAGGGGTGGCCAGTCCTCTTCTGGCTGTGCCGGGTGGAGATTATAACAGAACATGGCCAAGATGTTCAAACATTCATAAAAGACGGGCATGGTCAAATAATAATAATAATCACAGTAGTTGTTGAGGGTGCAACAGGTCAGCACCTCCAGGAGTTAATGTCAGTTGGCTTTTCATAGCCGATCATTGAGAGTATCTCTACCACTCCTGCTGTCTCTAGAGTAGAGGTCGACCGATTAATCGGAATGGGCGATTAATTAGGGCCGATTTCAAGTTTTCATAACAATCGGAAATCGGTATTTTTGGGCGGCAAATTTTTTACATTTTTTTTTTTTACCCCTTTTTTTTCTTTATTTAATTAGGCATGTCAGTTAAGAACACATTCTTATTTTTAATGACTGCCTAGGAACAGTGGGTTAACTGCCTCGTTCAGGGGCAGAATGACAGATTTTCACCTTGTCAGCTCGGGGGATTCAATCTTGCAACCTTACAGTTAACTAGTCCAACACAATAACAATCTGCCTCTCGTTGCACTCCACAAGGAGACTGCCTGTTAAGCGAATGCAGTAAGCCAAGGTAAGTTGCTAGCTAGCAGTAAACTTATCTTATAAAAACAATCAATCATAATCACTACAAATGGTTGATGATATTACTAGATATTATCTAGCGTGTCCTGCGTTGCATATAATCTGACTGAGCGGTGGTAGGCAGAAGCAGGCGCGTAAACATTCATTCAAACAGCACTTTCGTGCGTTTTGCCAGCAGCTCTTCGTTGTGCGTCAAGCATTGCGCTGTTTATGACTTCAAGCCTATCAACTCCCGAGATGAGGCTAGTGTAACTGAAGTGAAATGGCTAGGTAGTTAGCACGCGCTAATAGCGTTTCAAACGTCACTGTCTCTGAGTCTTGTAGTGGTTGTTCCCCTTGCTCTGCATGGGTAACGCTGCTTCGAGGGTGGCTGTTGTCGTTGTGTTCCTGGTTCGAGCCCAGGGAGGAGCGTGGGGTAGGGACGGAAGCTATACTGTTACACTGGCAATACTAAAGTGCCTATAAGAACATCCAATAGTCAAAGGTTAATGAAAAGTCCTATAATAACTACAACCTAAAACTTCTTACCTGGGAATATTGAAGACTCATGTTAAAAGGAACCACCAGCTTTCAGAGAGAGAAGACAGACAGTCAGTCAGTCAGTCAGTCAGTCAGTCAGTCAGTCAGTCAGTCACCCCATCCCATGATACCCCCAGACAGGGACAAACAGGCAGGATATAACCCCACACACTTTTCCAAAGCACAGCCCCCACACTACTAGAGGGATATCTTCAACCACCAACTTAACATCCTGAGACAAGGCCGAGTATAGCCCACAAAGATCTCTGCCACGGCACAACCCAGGGGGGGCGCCAACTCAGACAGGAAGACCACATCAGTGACTCAAGTGACGCAACCCTCCTAGGGACGGCATGAAAGAGCACCAGTAAGCCAGTGACTCAGCCCCTGTAATAGGGTTAGAGGCAGAGAATCCCTGTGGAGAGAGGGGAACCGGCCAGGCAGAGACTGCAAGGGCGGTTCGTTGCTCCAGTGCCTTTCCGTTCACCTTCACACTCCTGGGCCAATCTACACTCAATCATAGGACCCACTGAAGAGATGAGTCTTCAATAAAGACTTAAAGGTCGAGACCGAGTCTGCGTCTCTCACATGGGTAGGCAGACCATTCCATAAAAATTGAGCTCTATAGGACAAAGCCCTGCCTCCAGCTGTTTGCTTAGAAATTCTAGGGACAACGTACATGTAGGTATGTACGGCAGGACCAAATCGGAAAGATAGGTAGGAGCAAGCCCATGTAATGCTTTGTAGGTTAGCAGTAAAACCTTGAAATCAGCTAATGCCTTAACAGGAAGCCAGTGTAGGGAGGCTAGCAGTGTAGGGAGTAATATGATCCAATTTTTTGGTTCTAGTCAGGATTCTAGCAGCCGTATTTAGCACTTACTGAATTTTATTTAGTGCTTTATCCGAGTAGCCGGAAAGTAGAGCATTGCAGTAGACTAACTTAGAAGTGACAGAAGCATGGATTATTTTTTCTGCATTTTGACAGAAATGTCTGATTTTTGCAATGTTACAAAGATGGAAAAAAGCTATCCTTGACACAGTCTTGATATGCTCGTCAAAAGAGAGATCAGGGTCCAGAGTAACTCCGAGGTCCTTCACATTTTTATTTGAGACGACTGTACAGCCATCAAGATGAATTGTCAGATTCAACAGAAGATCTCTTTGTTTCTTGGGACCTAGAACAAGCATCTCTATTTTGTCCGAGTTTAAAAGTAGAACGTTTGCAGCCATCCACTTCCTTATGTCTGAAACACAGGCTTCCAGGGAGGGCAATTTTGGGGCTTCACCATGTTTCATCGAAATGTACAGCTGTGTGTCATCCGCATAGCGGTGAAAGTTAACATTATGTTTTCGAATGACATCCCAAAGAGGTAAAATATATAGTTAAAACAATAGTGGTCCCAAAACAGAACCCTGAGGAACACCGAAATGTACAGTTGATTTGTCAGAGGACATACCATCCACAGAGACAAACTGATATCTTTCCGACAGATAAGATCTAAACCAGGCCAGAACTTGTCCTTGTTGGCCAATTTGGGTTTCCAATCTCTCCAAAAGAATGTGATGATCGATGGTATCAAAAGCAGCACTAAGGTCTAGGAGCACGAGGACAGATGCAGAGCCTCGGTCTGACGTCATTATAAGGTAATTTACCACCTTCACGAGTGCAGTCTCAGTGCTATGATGGGGTCTAAAACCAGACTGAAGCATTTCATATACATTGTTTGTCTTCAGGAAGGCAGTGAATTGCTGCGCAACAGCTTTTTCAAAACATTTTGAGAGGAATGGGAGATTCGATAGAGGCCGATTTAGTTTTTAAAATATTTTCTGGCTCAGGGTTTGGCTTTTTCAAGAGAGGCTTCATTACTGCCACTTTTAGTGAGTTTGGTACAAATCCGGTGGATAGTGAGCTGTTTATTATGTTGAACATAGGAGGGCCAAGCACAGGAAGAAGCTCTTTCAGTAGGTTAGTTGGAATAGGGTCCAGTATGCAGCTTGAAGGTTTAGAGGCCATGACTATTTTCATCAATGTGTCAAGAGATATAGTTTTAAAAAACTTGAGTGTCTCCCTTGATCCTAGGTCCTGACAGAGTTGTGCAGACTCAGGACAATTGAGCTTTGGAGGAATACGCAGATTTAAAGAGGAGTCCGTAATTTGCTTTCTAATGATCATTATCTTTTCCTCAAGGAAGTTTATGAATTTTTTACTGCTGAAGTGAAAGCCATCCTCTCTTGGGGAATGCTGCTTTTTAGTTAGCTTTGCGACAGTATCAAAAATACATTTTGGATTGTTCTTATTTTCCTCAATTAAGTTGGAAAAATAGGATGTTCGAGCAGCAGTGAGGGCTCTTCGATGCTGCACGGTACCGTCTTTCCAAGCTAGTTGGAAGACTTAGTTTGATGTGGCGCCATTTCCGTTCCAATTTTCTGGAAGCTTCCTTCAGAGCTCGGGTATTTTCTGTATACCAACGAGCTAGTTTGTTATGACAAATGTTTTTCGTTTTTAGGGGTGTGACTGCATTTAGGGTATTGCGCAAGGTTAAATTGAGTTCCTCAGTTATGGGGTTAACTGATTTTTGTCCTCTGACATCCTTGGGTAGGCAGAGGGAGTCTTGAAGGGCATCAAGAAATCTTTGGGTTGTCAGAGAATTTATAGCATGACTTTTGATGATCCTTGGTTGGGGTCTGAGCAGATTATTTGTTGCGATTGCAAACGTAATAAAATGGTGGTCCGATCATCCAGGAAGGCCATAAAGATCATCAAGGACAACAACCACCCGAGCCACTGCCTGTTCACCCCCCTATGCCGCACGGCCATAGTTCATCCATATATGTACATATTCTTATTCATCCCTTACATTTGTGTGTGAGGTTGTTGTTGTGAATCTATTAGATTACTTGTTAGATATCACTGCATTTCGCTACACTCGCAATAACATCTGTGTATGTGACCAATAAAATTTGATTTGATTTGAAGTTGAGTACTCAAACTGACGTCAACCCAATCTTGACCAGAGATTCAATTTTTTCCCCAATACTGTAAATCTATTTGGTCAAAATGTTCTCTTGAAGACAACGTTAATTTGCTTTGACTAGTGTTCTATTTGTACATGTGCATTTGCGGGACACAACAACAAATAAACCAAACCAAACATCACACAATGCTGCTCCCTAAATTCCATTTCTCAGAAATAATGTTCCAACAATGAGCTGCAGTTTGGGAATAAATGAGTCATTTTCCGCTTAGGGTAATTTGCGGTTGTCACTGGTTACCACCGCCACAAAGTCAAAATGGTCTATATCGTAAAAATGAATGTTAACAACAATTTTAATCAAGTCTAGGCCTCCTGGACATAACTCATCCCCATGCAGTGTTCGATGTAGTATTGTTAATCAATTTAGAAAATTCCAAGGAATGGGCATAATACACTAAATCCAACGTCTGTATATCAAAAAGAAGATTTTGGTTTGTAACCCTGAAAAATGTAGACCAGTTTCAAATGATCACTCTGAGAATAACTGTTCCAGATGGGAGATGCCAATCACTTGGCACTATTCTGTTATTTTATTCTGTTATAATACATGAGGGTTTTAAAACTTTTTAAAATAGATGTCTTGACTGTGATAAGGGCTTGGAAATAAGAGCGTCTTATCTGCTAAATTAACAAATCAACGCTGTGCCATTGCACAGCCATAGGGTTCTACAGGCAAACGCCACATTGCTGACGTTACTACCTTTTTCCAGATTGTGTTCCGCGATATAATATAACATGCCGATATTATAGTTTCAATAAATTAATCTTAAATGGCACTTGTTTTTTTATTGAATGAATATATATATATATATATATATATGAGGCAATTTAGCAATTAGGATTCGTTATCTGTAATGGTTATGATAAATTAGGCATTGTTGCTCACTGTTGGCAAAAACAGAAGATAAATGTGCACATTTGTTTCCTTGTTCTAAAAATAGTACTCGAACGAGAAAAATATCATGCGAGAACTGGAACAGTCAAAAAGGTCAATTGTACATCCCGACTGTATAACTAGTCCGACCACATGCAGCCTATCGCATGTGACTCTGAAGCCCATAATTTATGGACACCAACTCAGGTCCCATATAGCCTTCTGTTATGGCACTGACCCTAACACCCATTAGGGCCTCACCGTTACGGCAATGACCCCCATACACTGGAACACCAATTCAAGCTATTTTCGTAATGACCCTAGGCTTACTGTTAGGTCTGTGACCCTGTAGTGTAACGAGCCAGTAATCCATCCATCCAGGCCTCAGGCTGTACAGTATCATCCCCCAGGCGGCTCACTGCTTAGCCTGGATTCGTCACACACTCTGTCCTGATCTCCCTCACAACCACACATACTCACCGTAACACACAATTTACTCACTGATAACAACACAACAGACTTTGACATACACTTTGGACGAATCTGTACAGTCTAGAATAATACACAGGTGACACATTGCAATGCAATTGCTTCAATCAGGACAGAATAGGAGCCATAACCTGAGAGAACTACACAGTTCAACAGCCAAGTATCTAACCTAACCAGTCACCCCTGACTGTTAGAATGGGCTGGCTTGTAGTCTCTTGTATTTCTGACTTCACAAACCAGAGATTAGACTAAGCACTGATAAACCACACATAATCTGGAAGCAGTGAGAGCAGAAGAGCGATGGGGTCGCCCTGTTTAGGGTGGGGGCTTACGTAAGGTCTCTACTGTGGTGTGATTAACATGGTGTCTGTTGCAGATGGGGTCTGATGAGGACAGGCTGGTTTAACACACTAATTGCAAATCGCAGTTTGGAGGCAGGGGGGTGTTTTCCTTTTGTATTAATTCCTCATTGAATAAGTCCTTTTGGGTCTTAATACATCTTAACGATGTGAGATCAACCTCCTTCCTTCTCCTCCTCGCCTCTGCCCTCCTCTTCTTCCTTATTCTCTCCTCGCACTACCTCACTCTTCTCTTCCTCTCATCCTCTCCTCACCCCTTCTCCACATTTCCTCTGGTTTCATCCTCCTTGTAGTCTATGGATAGTGTCCAGGCCTGTAGAGTCACAGTATTGAAACATATATATGAAGCTTAGCTCACCAGTAAGTCCTTATTTATTTATACAGTGCCTTGCGAAAGTATTCGGCCCCCTTGAACTTTGCGACCTTTTGCCACATTTCAGGCTTCAAACATAAAGATATAAAACTGTATTTTTTTGTGAAGAATCAACAACAAGTGGGACACAATCATGAAGTGGAACGACATTTATTGGATATTTCAAACTTTTTTAACAAATCAAAAACTGAAAAATTGGGCATGCAAAATTATTCAGCCCCCTTAAGTTAATACTTTGTAGCGCCACCTTTTGCTGCGATTACAGCTGTAAGTCGCTTGGGGTATGCCTCTATCAGTTTTGCACATCGAGAGACTGACATTTTTTCCCATTCCTCCTTGCAAAACAGCTCGAGCTCAGTGAGGTTGGATGGAGAGCATTTGTGAACAGCAGTTTTCAGTTCTTTCCACAGATTCTCGATTGGATTCAGGTCTGGACTTTGACTTGGCCATTCTAACACCTGGATATGTTTATTTTTGAACCATTCCATTGTAGATTTTGCTTTATGTTTTGGATCATTGTCTTGTTGGAAGACAAATCTCTGTCCCAGTCTCAGGTCTTTTGCAGACTCCATCAGGTTTTCTTCCAGAATGGTCCTGTATTTGGCTCCATCCATCTTCCCATCAATTTGAACCATCTTCCCTGTCCCTGCTGAAGAAAAGCAGGCCCAAACCATGATGCTGCCACCACCATGTTTGACAGTGGGGATGGTGTGTTAAGCTGTGTTGCTTTTACGCCAAACATAACGTTTTGCATTGTTGCCAAAAAGTTCAATTTTGGTTTCATCTGACCAGAGCACCTTCTTCCACATGTTTGGTGTGTCTCCCAGGTGGCTTGTGGCAAACTTTAAACAACACTTTTTATGGATATCTTTAAGAAATGGCTTTCTTCTTGCCACTCTTCCATACTGGCCAGATTTGTGCAATATACGACTGATTGTTGTCCTATGGACAGAGTCTCCCACCTCAGCTGTAGATCTCTGCAGTTCATCCAGAGTGATCATGGGCCTCTTGGCTGCATCTCTGATCAGTCTTCTCCTTGTATGAGCTGAAAGTTTAGAGGGACGGCCAGGTCTTGGTAGATTTGCAGTGGTCTGATACTCCTTCCATTTCAATATTATCGCTTGCACAGTGCTCCTTGGGATGTTTAAAGCTTGGGAAATCTTTTTGTATCCAAATCCGGCTTTAAACTTCTTCACAACAGTATCTCGGACCTGCCTGGTGTGTTCCTTGTTCTTCATGATGCTCTCTGCACTTTTAACGGACCTCTGAGACTATCACAGTGCAGGTGCATTTATACGGAGACCTGATTACACACAGGTGGATTGTATTTATCATCATTAGTCATTTAGGTCAACATTGGATCATTCAGAGATCCTCACTGAACTTCTGGAGAGAGTTTGCTGCACTGAAAGTAAAGGGGCTGAATAATTTTGCACGCCCAATTTTTCAGTTTTTGATTTGTTAAAAAAGTTTGAAATATCCAATAAATGTTGTTCCACTTCATGATTGTGTCCCACTTGTTGTTGATTCTTCACAAAAAAATACATTTTTATATCTTTATGTTTGAAGCCTGAAATGTGGCAAAAGGTCGCAAAGTTCAAGGGGGCCGAATACTTTCGCAAGGCACTGTATATACTCACACTATTGTTCAAAGTTTTGGGTCACTTAGAAATGTCTCCGCAGTACCCGCAAAACACCAGTCTCAACGTCAACAGTGAAGAGGCCACTCCAGGATGCTGGCCTTCTAGGCAGCTTTGCAAAGAAAAAGCCGTATCGCAGACTGGCCAATAAAAAGAAAAGATTAAGATGGGAAAAAGAACAGACACAGGACAGAGGAACTCTGCCTAGAAGGCCAGCATCCTAGAGTCACCTCTTCACTTTTGACGTTGAGACGGGTGTTTTGCGGGTACTGTTTAATGAAGCTGCCAGTTGAGGACTTGTGAGGCATCTGTTTCTCAAGCTAGACACTCTAATGTACTTGTCCTCTTGCTCAGTTGTGTACCGGGGCCTCCCACTCCACTTTCTATTCTGGTTAGAGACAGTTTGCGCTGTTCTGTGAAGGGAGTGGTACACAGCGTTGTCCCAGATCTTCAGTTTCTTGGCAATTTCTCACATAGAATCACCTTCATTAATCAAAACAAGAATAGACTGACGAGTTTCAGAAGAAAGTTATTTGTTTCTGGCCATTTTGAGCCTGTAATCGAACCCACAATGCTGATGCTCCAGATACTCAACTGGTCTAAAGAAGGCCCGTTTTATTGCTTCTTTAATCAGTACAACAGTTTTCAGCTGTACTAACATAATTGCAAAATGGTTTTCTAATGATCAATTAGCCGTTTAAATTGATAAACTTAGATTAGCTAACACAACGTGCCAGGAGTGAAGGTTGCTGATAATGGGCCTCTGTACGCCTATGTAGATATTCCATACAAAATCAGCCGTTTCCAGCTACCCTAGTCATTTACAACTTTAACAATGTCTACACTGTATTTCTGATAATTTTTATGTTATTTTAATGCACAAAACATTTGCTTTTCTTTCAAAAACAAGACATTTCTAAGTGACCCCAAACTTTTGTGTGTAAAATATATATTTAGATATTTAGATATAGATAGATAGGTAGTCTAGTGGTTAGAGCGTTGCACTGGTAACCGAAAGGTTGCAAGATCGAATCCCTGAGCTGACAAGGTAAAAATCTGTCATCTGCCCCTAAACAAGGCACTGTTCCTTGGACGTCATTGAAAATAAGAATTTGTTCTTAACTGACTTGCCTAGTTTAATAAAGGTAAAACAAAATATTGTGATACATATGGCTACGGTATATGTAACCTTACAACTTCAACTGTGTGTGTGTGTGTGTGTGTGTTTACAGTGAAGAGGCCACTCTTCTCACACACACACACACAAATACATTTAAACTCAGTTTTTCCCAATTTCTGACATTTAATCCTCGTAAACATTCCCTGTCTTAAGTCAGTTAGGATCAGCACTTTATTTTAAGAATGTGAAATGTCAGAATAATAGTAGAACATTTTTTATTTCAGCTTTTATTTCTTCCATCACATTCCCAGTGGGTCAGAAGTTACCATATACTCCATTAGTATTTGGTAGCATTGCCTTTAAATTGTTTAACTTGGGTTAAATGTTTTGGGAAGCCTTGCACAAGCTTCCCACAATAAGTTGGGAGAATTTTTGCCACATTCCTCCTGACAAAGCTGGTGTAACTGAGTCAGGTTTGTAGGCCTCCTTGCTCACACACACTTGTTCAGTTCTGCCCACAAATCTTTTATAGGATTGAGGTCAGGGTTTTGTGATGGCCACTCCAATACTTTGACTTTGTTGTCCTTAAGCCATTTTGCCACAACTTTGGAAGTGTGCTTGGGGTCATTGTCCATTTGGAAGACCCATTTGCGACCAAGCTTTAACTTCCTGACTGATGTCTTGAGATGTTGCTTCAATGTATCCACATAATTTTCCATCCTCACGATGCCATCTATTTTGTGAAGTGCACCAGTCTCTCCTGCAACAAAGCACCCCACAACATGATGCTGCCACCCCATTCTTCACGGTTGGGATGGTGTTCTTCGGCTTGCAAGCCTCCCCCTTTATCCTCCAACCATAACAATGGTCATTATGGCCAAACATTTATATTTTTGTTTCATCATACCAGAGGACATTTCTCCAAAAAGTACGATCTTTGTCGCCATGTGCAGTTGCAAACCGTAGTCTGGCTTTTTTATGGCAGTTTTGGAGCAGTGGCTTCTTCCTTTCTGAGTGGACTTTCAGGTTATGTCAATATAGGACTTGTTTTTACTGTGGATATAGATAGTTTTGTACCTGTTTCCTCCAGCTTCTTCACATTGTCATTTGCTGTTGTTCTGGGATTGATTTGCACTTTTCGCACCAAAGTACGTTCACCTATAGGAGACAGAATGCGTCTCCTTCCTGAGCGGTATAATGCCTGCGTGGTCCCATGGTGTTTATACTTGTGTACTATTTTTTGTACAGATGAACGTGGTACCTTCAGGCGTTTGGAAATTGCTCCCAAGGATGAACCAGTAGGCCTTGAAATACATCCACAGGTACACCTCCAATTGACTCAAATTATGTCAATTAGCCTATCAGAAGCTTCTAAAGCCGCGACATCATTTTCTGGAATTTTCCAAGCTGTTTAAAGGTACAGTCAACTTAGTGTATGTAAACTTCTGACCCACTGGAATTGTGATACAGTGAATTATAAGTGAAATAATCTGTCTGTAAACAAAAATGACTTGTCATGCACAAAGTAGATGTCTTAACCGACTTGCCAAAAGTATATTTTGTTAACTTCTTGACGCTACCCATCCCGTTAGCGGAATAATTGTCATCAACAACCGCTGAATTGCATAGCGCCACATTCAAATAATATTACTAAAAATATTTATATTCATGAAATCACAAGTGCAATATAGCAAAACACAGTTTAGCATTTTGTTAATCCATCTGTCGTGTCAGATTTGGAAAATATTATTTACAGCGAAAGCAATCCAAGCGTTTGTAAGTTTATCGATCACTAGACAAAACATTATGAACACCTATCATCAAGTAGCTTGGTCACGAAAATCAGAAAAGCAATCAAATGAATCGCTTACCTTTGATGATCTTCGGATGTTTTCAATCACGAGACTCCCAGTTACACAATAAATGTTCCTTTTGTTCCATAAAGATTATTTTTATATCCAAAATACCTGCGTTTGTTTGGCGCGTTATGTTCAGAAATCCACAAGCTCGAGCGGTCACGACAACGCAGACGAAAATTCCAAATAGTATCTGGAATGTCCACAGAAACATGTCAAACGTTGTCTTGTTGGAAGACAAATCTTCGTCCCAGTCTCAGGTCTTTTGCAGACTCCATCAGGTTTTCTTCCAAAATGGTCCTGTATTTGGCTCCATCCATCTTCCCATCAATTTTAACCATCTTCCCTGTCCCTGCTGAAGAAAAGCAGGCCCAAACCATGATGCTGCCACCACCATGTTTGACAGTGGGGATGGTGTGTTCAGCTGTGTTGCTTTTACGCCAAACATAACGTTTTGCATTGTTGCCAAAAAGTTCAATTTTGGTTTCATCTGACCAGAGCACCTTCTTCCACATGTTTGGTGTGTCTCCCAGGTGGCTTGTGGCAAACTTTAAACAACACTTTTTATGGATATCTTTAAGAAATGGCTTTCTTCTTGCCACTTCCATAAAGGCCAGATTTGTGCAATATACGACTGATTGTTGTCCTATGGACAGAGTCTCCCAACTCAGCTGTAGATCTCTGCAGTTCATCCAGAGTGATCATGGGCCTCTTGGCTGCATCTCTGATCAGTCTTCTCCTTGTATGAGCTGAAAGTTTAGAGGGACGGCCAGGTCTTGGTAGATTTGCAGTGGTCTGATAGTCCTTCCATTTCAATATTATCGCTTGCACAGTGCTCCTTGGGATGTTTAAAGCTTGGGAAATCTTTTTGTATCCAAATCCGGCTTTAAACTTCTTCACAACAGTATCTCGGACCTGCCTGGTGTGTTCCTTGTTCTTCATGATGCTCTCTGCGCTTTTAACGGACCTCTGAGACTATCACAGTGCAGGTGCATTTATACGGAGACTTGATTACACACAGGTGATTGTATTTATCATCATTAGTCATTTAGGTCAACATTGGATCATTCAGAGATCCTCATTGAACTTCTGGAGAGAGTTTGCTGCACTGAAAGTAAAGGGGCTGAATAATTTTGCACGCCCAATTGTTCAGTTTTTGATTTGTTAAAAAAGTTTTAAATATCCAATAAATGTCGTTCCACTTCATGATTGTGTCCCACCCATTGTTGATTCTTCACAAAAAAATACAATTTTATATCTTTATGTTTGAAGCCTGAAATGTGGCAAAAGGTCGCAAAGTTCAAGGGGGCCGAATACTTTTGCAAGGCACTGTAGATAGATTTTGGACACACCTACTCATTCCTGGGTTTTCTATATTTTTACAAATTATTTTCTACATTCATCGCAGCCTTCCTCCTCTTTCACTCTTTCCCCCTTTGTATATTTCTCTCTCACTGTCTTTCCCCCTGTAGCGTGTCTCTCTCCCTCATATCTCTGACCTTATCTCACACACTTGTTTTTCTATCCTTGTGGGGACCTAAAATTGACCTATTTTCTCTAACCCTACCACCTAACCCTACTGACCTAAACCTAAACCTAATTGTAACCCTAAACCAAACCCCTAAGCTTAAAATAGCCTTTGTCCCTCTGGATAGGAGAACAAGACTGCTCACACACCACACACACACACACACCACACCACACCACACCACACCACACCCACACACACACACACGGCCTAATCCTCACTGTGTGAGTGTGAATTTCACAGTGGCTGTGGGAGCAGGAGACAGGAATGATGCAGGGAGTCACGTGTCCTTTTGGAGAGTCAACTCACAGGCACACTGGATTACAATAGTATTCCTGATAAGGGGAAATCACCATGTGCACACTATACAGGAAACTGTAACATCATGGGCCTGGGTGATTGAAGTGCAGGGGCTTGAAAACATGCGTTTGAACTGTGTGTGCGAGAGAGTGTGTGTCAGTTAACTCCAGCTGAAGTCCTGGGTACCACACTGACTTTGGTCTCCAGATTTCTTCCATATGTGTGGAGCAAGGTGGCCCTCTCTGTCATGTGTTCCATATGGGGATGGTTGCTACAATGTGTGTTTTATTGGTCTTTAGTGCCATCAATCCTCTTCCCACATTACTATTGATGTGAATCTCGAGAGGGTTTGTTGTGGTGACAGACGCATGGTGACAGACCCATGGCCTCACATACCGCTCGTGTGTGTGTGTGTGTGTTGGAATGGGACAAAGTGTCAAATGGAGATGATTTATTTATTGTGTGAGTGAAATGTATGAACAGTACTTTATTGGAGATATTAATCACAGTGATAGAGCGACTGGTTCACAGCACTTGGAGGTAAACCCATCCCATAGACATTATTGTGCTCTGTAGCCCCAGTCCGGATCCCCTCTCAACCCAGTGCTCAGAGAGAGAGAGCGGGGTGGAGAGTGGACAATGGCATCAGTGTACTGGTTGGAGGGCTATGGGAGTAAACCAAGATGGCAGTTGCACAGTGAAGCCCTGGGTCTCTCTCTCTCTGGTCCCAGTACCATGTTGTGGTCTGGGCCTCTGATGGGGTCATGATGTTGACTGTTAGCAGCTCATACAGGTCAGAGGTTAGAGGTTCCATTCACCACAGCTGGCAAAGATTACCATCAGGCGCCGTAGGATACCCCTGCCCTGTCTCACGCACACACCGACCGTGTTCACTCCGTGTGTGTTTGATTGAGCAGGACTGCTGTGACACCACTGTTACTAGGTCAGGAGTCCCGGCCTTACAACAGAGCCTATTGTATAGAGAGAACTAGGGAGAGGAGGGCGGGTGACTGTATGAGTTTGTGTTAAGTGTGTTGTACATTTATTGTCCTGTGTGTGTGTGTGTGTGTACACATCTCATTGTACAGGATAGAATGATTCTTTTATTTGCTGTGCGGGAAGAACACACATGAGCCGCACACACCCAGAGTACACTTGACCACACGCTTGCGCCCACAGAGCATGTGACCGACCTAATCAGACTCTAGCTAGATCCTCATCTCCACACACACACACACACACACACACACACACGCTCTTCGAGCATGTGACCAGCCTAAACAGACCCCCAGCCAGACCCTCATCATTACTTACACACACTACAGTTCAGTCATCCACTGGTCACACAAACCAAGTTTTCCAGTAATGTTCAGTCTCACGTGCATAAAGCCACACACCTGAGTGTGAGCAGCTGGTGTGACGAGAGGCAGAAATGGAGGGCGTTGTAATCCTGACTTCCTGTTAGTCAGTGCCTAGTTACTGCACTACAATGTGTGTGTCTGAGCCTGTCTGTGTGGAGAGAGAGGGAGCCAGAGAGCAGTTATATGACAATAGATGGTGTGTGTATATGGAGAGCAGATATATGACAATAGATGGTGTGTGTGTATGGAGAGAGCAGCTGTATGACAATAGATGGTGTGTGTATATGCAGAGCAGTTATATGACAATAGATGGTGTGTGTATATGGAGAGCAGATATGTGACAATAGATGGTGTGTGTATATGCAGAGCAGATATATGACAATAGATTGTGTGTATATGCAGAGCAGATATATGACAATAGATGGTGTGTGTATGGAGAGCAGCTGTATGACAATAGATGGTGTGTGTATATGGAGAGCAGATATATGACAATAGATTGTGTGTATATGCAGAGCAGATATGACAATAGATGATGTGTGTATATGGAGAGCAGATATATGACAATAGATTGTGTGTATATGGAGAGCAGATATATGACAATAGATGGTGTGTGTGTGTATAGAGAGAGAGCAGCTATATGACAATAGATGGTGTGTGTAGAGAGAGCAGTTATATGACAATAGATGGTGTGTGTATGGAGAGCAGCTATATGACAATAGATGGTGTGTGTAGAGAGAGCAAGCTATATGACAATAGATGGTGTGTATATGGAGAGCAGATATATGACAATAGATGGTGTGTGTGTATATGGAGAGCAGATATATGACAATAGATGGTGTGTATATGGAGAGCAGATATATGACAATAGATGGTGTGTGGATATGGAGAGCAGATATATGACAGATGGTGTGTATATGGAGAGCAGATATATGACAATTGATGGTTTGTGTATATGGAGAGCAGATATATGACAATAGATGGTGTGTGTATATGGAGAGCAGATATATGACAGATGGTGTGTATATGGAGAGCAGATATATGACAATAGATGGTTTGTGTATGGAGAGAGCAGTTCTATTACGATAGATGGTTTGTGTATATGGAGAGCAGATATATGACAGATGGTGTGTATATGGAGAGCAGATATATGACAATAGATGGTTTGTGTATGGAGAGAGCAGTTCTATTACGATAGATGGTTTGTGTATATGGAGAGCAGATATATGACAATAGATGGTTTGTGTATATGGAGAGCAGATATACAGTGCCTTGCGAAATTATTCGGCCCCCTTGAACTTTGCGACCTTTTGCCACATTTCAGGCTTCAAACATAAAGATATAAAACTGTATTTTTTTGTGAAGAATCAACAGCAAGTGGGACACAATCATGAAGTGGAACGACATTTATTGGATATTTCAAACTTTTTTAACAAATCAAAAACTGAAAAATTGGGCGTGCAAAATTATTCAGACCCTTTACTTTCAGTGCAGCAAACTCTCTCCAGAAGTTCAGTGAGGATCTCTGAATGATCCAATGTTGACCTAAATGACTAATGATGATAAATACAATCCACCTGTGTGTAATCAAGTCTCCGTATAAATGCACCTGCACTGTGATAGTCTCAGAGGTCCGTTAAAAGCGCAGAGAGCATCATGAAGAACAAGGAACACACCAGGCAGGTCCGAGAAACTGTTGTGAAGAAGTTTAAAGCCGGATTTGGATACAAAAAGATTTCCCAAGCTTTAAACATCCCAAGGAGCACTGTGCAAGCGATAATATTGAAATGGAAGGAGTATCAGACCACTGCAAATCTACCAAGACCATAGGACAACAATCAGTCGTATATTGCACAAATCTGGCCTTTATGGAAGAGTGGCAAGAAGAAAGCCATTTCTTAAAGATATCCATAAAAAGTGTTGTTTAAAGTTTGCCACAAGCCACCTGGGAGACACACCAAACATGTGGAAGAAGGTGCTCTGATCAGATAAAACCAAAATTGAACTTTTTGGCAACAATGCAAAACGTTATGTTTGGCGTAAAAGCAACACAGCTGAACACACCATCCCCACTGTCAAACATGATGGTGGCATCATCATGGTTTGGGCCTGCTTTTCTTCAGCAGGGACAGGGAAGATGGTTAAAATTGATGGGAAGATGGATGGAGCCAAATACAGGACCATTCTGGAAGAAAACCTGATGGAGTCTGCAAAAGACCTGAAACTGGGACGGAGATTTGTCTTCCAACAAGACAATGATCCAAAACATAAAGCAAAATCTACAATGGAATGGTTCAAAAATAAACATATCCAGGTGTTAGAATGGCCAAGTCAAAGTCCAGACCTGAATCCAATCGAGAATCTGTGGAAAGAACTGAAAACTGCTGTTCACAAATGCTCTCCATCCAACCTCACTGAGCTCGAGCTGTTTTGCAAGGAGGAATGGGAAAAAATTTCAGTCTCTCGATGTGCAAAACTGATAGAGACATACCCCAAGCGACTTACAGCTGTAATCGCAGCAAAAGGTGGCGCTACAAAGTATTAACTTAAGGGGGCCGAATACTTTCGCAAGGCACTGTATGACAATAGATGGTGTGTATATGGAGAGAGCATCTCTATGACAATAGATGGTTTGTGTATGGAGAGAGCAGTTCTATTACGATAGATGGTTTTTGTATGGAGAGAGCAGCTACAGTGGGGAGAACAAGTATTTGATACACTGCTGATTTTGCAGGTTTTTCTACTTACAAAGCATGTAGAGGTCTGTCATGTTTATCATGGGTACACTTAAACTGTGAGAGACTGGATCTAAAACAAAAATCCAGAAAATCACATTGTATGCTTAAGTAATTAATTTGCATTTTATACCTTTATTTAACTAGGCAAGTCAGTTAAGAAAACATTCTTAATTTCAATGACTGCCTAGGAACGGTGGGTTAACTGCCTCGTTCAGGGGCAGAACGACAGATTTTCACCCTGTCAGCTCGGGGGATCCAATCTTACAGTTAACTAGTCCAATGCAATAACGACCTGCCTCTCTCTCGTTGCACTCCACAATTAGACTGCCCATTACGCGAATGCAGTAAGCCAAGGTAAGTTGCTAGCTAGCATTAAACTTATCTTATAAAAAACAGTCAATCATAATCACTAGATAACTGGCAACACATGGTTGATGATATTACTAGATATTATCTAGCGTGTCCTGCGTTGCAAATAATCTGACTGAGCATACAAGCATACAAGTATCTAAGTATCTGACTGAGCGGTGGTAGGCATGAGGCTGGTGTAACCGATGTGAAATGGCTAGCTAGTTAGTGCACGCTAATAGCGTTTCAAGCGTCACTCGCTCTGAGCCTGTGGTTGTTTCCCTTGCTCTGCATTGGTAACGCTGCTTCGAGTGTGGCTGTTGTCGATGTGTTCCTGGTTCGAGTCCAGGGAGGAGCGAGGAGAGGGACGGAAGCTATACTGTTACACTGGCAATACTAAAGTGCCTATAAGAACATCCAATAGTCAAAGGTTAATGAAATACAAATGGGATAGAGGGAAATAGTCCTATAATTCCTATAATAACTACAACCTAAAACTTCTTACCTGGGAATATTTAAGACTCATGTTAAAAGGAACCACCAGCTTTCATTTGTTCTCATGTTCTGAGCAAGGAACTTAAATGTTGGCTTTCTTACATGGCACATATTGCACTTTTACTTTCTTCTCCAACACTTTGTTTTTGCATTATTTAAACCAAATTAAACATGTTTCATTATTTATTTGAGGCTAAATTGAATTTATTGATGTATTAAGTTAAAATAAGTGTTCATTCAGTATTGTTGTAATTGTCATTATTACCAAAAAAAAAAAAAACGGCCACTTAATCGGTATCGGCTTTTTTGGTCCTCCAATAATCGGTATCGGCGTTGAAAAATCATAATCGGTCGACCTCTAGTGTGTGTATGTAGAGAGCAGCTATATGACAATAGATGGTGTGTGTAGAGAGAGCAGCTATTTGACAATAGATGGTGTGTGTATAGAGAGCAGCTATATGATAATAGATGGTGTCTGTAGAGAGAGCAGCTATATGACAATAGATGGTGTGAGGATATAGAGACCAGTTGTATGAGAATATTGTGTGTGTGCGTGCGTGCGTGCGTGCAGACCAGTTATATGACAATAGATGGTGTGTGTAGAGAGAGCTGCTGTGGTACTCTGGCGAACAGATGACTCTGTATCCAGCAGCCATATTGCTTTGATTTTGACAGTGAAGAGACAGGCTGTGTTCCAATAGACTGGGCAGGTTATATGGCTAGAAAGATGGTTAGACCAGGGTTACTGTTAAGAGGATTCAAATATCCCCTACTTTCTCTTCCTCTCATCTCTGATCCCTCTGTCCTCTCTCCTCTCTCCATCAACTCTGGGAATTCCACAGCACTGTCTTGATTACATTTTCCAGGAAATGACCCATCCCTCTGTTCTCTCTCTCTCCTATCTCTCTCATCTCTCTCTCTTTGGTGTGTGCCTACTTCTCTGTTTTGTCTGATCAGCCAGTTTAGTTGTTTGTAATTGTGGGTGTAATCCCTGTCCTGCAATCTCACACACATACTGTTTACACACAATCTCATACACACATATTGTATACACACAATCTCACACACATATTGTATACACACAATCTCACACATATTGTATACACATAATCTCACACACATACAACAAATTGCACACCCATAAACCCATTGCATATTTTCCTGGAAGTCTCTCACTAAGTCTAAATCCACATGGGTATTGTTGCATCTGATTATGAGCAGATAAAGGTTTTTAGTTGTGTGTGTGTTCACCCTTGTGTGTGTGGAGTGTGTCAGGGTTGGGGGGGCAGCTAAACACAGACCCTCAAAGAATCTTTCTTCTCTTTTGAAGTGAGTTCAAATGCTCTTCAAAGTGCTCCCTTACTCTGACTGAGAGAGGGAGGAAGAGAGGGAGGGGAGGAGATAGAGAAGATAGAGTTGTATAGGACCATGTGCCTCTCCTCTGTCAGAGATGGAAAGACATACTGCTGGGAGGCTGCCTGACCTAAACAATGTTTTCAACAGAGCAGGCCTGTCCTGTCTCCCGCTCTGTCTCCATCGCCCCCAGGGAATGAGGGAGGGAAGAGGGGTAAAGCGGTGGATGATGTTAAAAGGGGAAGGATGGAAGAAGGGAATGCGATACAAATGGAGGGGGAGAGAGAGAATCAGATCCAGTGTGATGGAGGGAGGGGGAGAGAGGGAGGGAGAGATGGGAAGGAAGGAGAGAGAATCAGATCCAGTGTGATGGAGGGAGGGGGAGAGAGGGAGGGAGAGATGGGAAGGAAGGAGAGAGAATCAGATCCAGTGTGATGGAGGGGGGGGGAGAGAGAGAATCAGATCCAGTGTGATGGAGGGAGGGGGAGAGAGAGAATCAGATCCAGTGTGATGGAGGGAGGGGGAGAGAGAATCAGATCCAGTGTGATGGAGGGAGGGGGAGAGAGAGAATCAGATCCAGTGTGATGGAGAATCAGATCCAGTGTGATGGAGGGAGGGGGAGAGAGGGAGGGAGAGATGGGAAGGAAGGAGAGGGAATCAGATCCAGTGTGATGGAGGGAGGGGGAGAGAGGGAGGGAGAGATGGGAAGGAAGGAGAGAGAATCAGATCCAGTGTGATGGAGGTAGGGGGAGAGAGAATCAGATCCAGTGTGATGTAGGGGGAGAGAGAATCAGATCCAGTGTGATGGAGGGAGAGAGAGAATCAGATCCAGTGTGATAGAGAGAGAGAATCAGATCCAGTGTGATGGAGGTAGGGGGAGAGAGAGAATCAGATCCAGTGTGATGTAGGGAGAGAGAGAATCAGATCCAGTGTGATAGAGAGAGAGAATCAGATCCAGTCTGATGGAGGTAGGGGGAGAGAGAGAATCAGATCCAGTGTGATGGAGGGAGAGAGAGAATCAGATCCAGTGTGATGGAGGGAGGGGGAGAGAGGGAGGGAGAGATGGGAAGGAAGGAGAGAGAATCAGATCCAGTGTGATGGAGGTAGGGGGAGAGAGAATCAGATCCAGTGTGATGGAGGGAGAGAGAGAATCAGATCCAGTGTGATAGAGAGAGAGAATCAGATCCAGTGTGATGGAGGTAGGGGGAGAGAGAGAATCAGATCCAGTGTGATGTAGGGAGAGAGAGAATCAGATCCAGCGTGATAGAGAGAGAAAATCAGATCCAGTCTGATGGAGGTAGGGGGAGAGAGAGAATCAGATCCAGTGTGATGGAGGTAGGGGGAGAGAGAATCAGATCCAGTGTGATGTAGGGGGAGAGAGAGAATCAGATCCAGTGTGATGGAGGGAGGGGGAGAGAGAGAATCAGATCCAGTGTGATGGAGGTAGGGGGAGAGAGAGAATCAGATCCAGTGTGATGGAGGAAGGGGGAGAGAGAGAATCAGATCCAGTGTGATGGAGGAAGGGGGAGAGAGAGAATCAGATCCAGTGTGAAGGAGGGAGGGGGAGAGAGAGAATCAGATCCAGTGTGATGGAGGAAGGGGGAGAGAGAATCAGATCCAGTGTGAAGGAGGGAGGGGGAGAGAGACAGAAAAAGAGCTACAGTCTGACTCCACACACAGACACCACAAGTCTTAGCATAATAAGAGTGGGAGGCTCCAGGTAAAATAACAGCTGTAGTAGATAATAACAGCTACTCTGGCTGACTGTCCCAGACCCATGCAGTCAGTCACCAGTAGTGGAACACCACTAATCCTACTGTATTACCAGCAGTCCTAACCTCTTATCTCCTCTCCTCTTAACATGCCAGCTACAGACAGTACAGCTAGCTGTCAGTCCACTACACATCTCCTCTATATGCTGACCTAAGCAGCTAGAAAACCATCCTTTCACACCCTTTAGTGGACTGACTGGAAGGGGATCCAGAGAGCAAGGGCACACACTGACACACACACACACACTGACACACACACACACTGACACACACACACACACACAGTCAGTTAGTCAGAGTGGTGTTAGGTTGGTGAGGGGCTGTGGGGTTAGTCAGAGCAGCGTTAGGTTGGTGAGGGGCTGTGGGGTTGGTGATGAGCTGTGGGGTTAGTCAGAGCAGCGGTAGGTTGGTGATGGGCTGTGGGGTTAGTCAGAGCAGAGTTAGGTTGGTGAGGAGAGGGGCTGTGGGGTTAGTCAGAGCAGTGTTAGGTTGGTGAGGAGAGGGGCTGTGGGGTTAGTCAGAGCAGTGTTAGGTTGGTGAGGGGAGGGGCTGTGGGGTTAGTCAGAGCAGCGTTAGGTTGGTGATGGGCTGTGGGGTTAGTCAGAGCAGTGTTAGGTTGGTGATGGGCTGTGGGGTTAGTCAGAGCAGTGTTAGGTTGGTGATGGGCTGTGGGGTTAGTCAGAGCAGCGTTAGGTTGGTGAGGGGCTGTGGGGTTAGTCAGAGCAGCGTTAGGTTGGTGAGGGGCTGTGGGGTTGGTGATGAGCTGTGGGGTTAGTCAGAGCAGCGGTAGGTTGGTGATGGGCTGTGGGGTTAGTCAGAGCAGCGTTAGGTTGGTGAGGAGAGGGGCTGTGGGGTTAGTCAGAGCAGTGTTAGGTTGGTGAGGGGAGGGGCTGTGGGGTTAGTCAGAGCAGCGTTAGGTTGGTGATGGGCTGTGGGGTTAGTCAGAGCAGTGTTAGGTTGGTGATGGGCTGTGGGGTTAGTCAGAGCAGCGTTAGGTTGGTGAGGGACTGTGGGGTTAGTCAGAGCAGCGTTAGGTTGGTGAGGGGCTGTGGGGTTAGTCAGAGCTACGTTAGGTTGGTGATGGGCTGTGGGGTTAGTCAGAGAAGTGTTAGGTTGGTGATGGGCTGTGGGGTTAGTCAGAGCAGTGTTAGGTTGGTGATGGGCTGTGGGGTTAGTCAGAGCAGTGTTAGGTTGGTGAGGGGCTGTGGGGTTAGTCAGAGTGGTGTTAGGTTGGTGAGGGGCTGTGGGGTTAGTCAGAGCGGTGTTAGGTTGGTGATGGGCTGTGGGGTTAGTCAGAGCAGTGTTAGGTTGGTGAGGGGCTGTGGGGTTAGTCAGAGCAGCGTTAGGTTGGTGAGGGGCTGTGGGGTTAGTCAGAGCAGCGTTAGGTTGGTGAGGGGCTGTGGGGTTAGTCAGAGCATTGTTAGGTTGGTGAGGGGCTGTGGGGTCAGTCAGAGCAGCGTTAGGTTGGTAAGGGGGTTGTGGGGTTAGTCAGAGCGGTGTTAGGTTGGTGAGGGGCTGTGGGGTTAGTCAGAGCGGTGTTAGGTTGGTGAGGGGCTGTGGGGTTAGTCAGAGCAGCGTTAGGTTGGTAAGGGGGTTGTGGGGTTAGTCAGAGCGGTGTTAGGTTGGTGAGGGGCTGTGGGGTTAGTCAGAGCGGTGTTAGGTTGGTGAGGGGGCTGTGGGGTTAGTCAGAGCTGTGTTAGGTTGGTGAGGGGGCAGTGGGGTTATATAAAGGGATGTGCGATGGAAGAACAGGACAAAGGTTAATATAGATGGAGACTTACTGCACCTGGCAGCCCGCCATGGGAGAGCGAGAGAGAATGGCCATTACATAAACAGATCAAGCATGGGTGTATTATTGGTGGGTTTAGATGAATGTACATAAAGATATGGTCTAGGTAGGGTTAACAGAGGGACAGGGGAGTGTGATTATTGTTGGGTTTAGATGAATGGTACATAGAGAGATGGACTAGGGTTAACAGAGGGACAGGGGAGTGTGATTATTGGTGGGTTTAGATGAATGGTACATAGAGAGATGGACTAGGGTTAACAGAGGGACAGGGGAGTGTGATTATTGGTGGGTTTAGATGAATGGTACATAGAGAGATGGACTAGGGTTAACAGAGGGACAGGGGAGTGTGATTATTGGTGGGTTTAGATGAATGGCACATAGAGAGATGGACTAGGGTTAACAGAGGGACAGGGGAGTGTGATTATTGGTGGGTTTAGATGAATGGTACATAGAGAGATGGACTAGGGCTAACAGAGGGACAGGGGAGTGTGATTATTGGTGGGTTTAGATGAATGGTACATAAAGAGATGGACTAGGGTTAACAGAGGGACAGGGGAGTGTGATTATTGATGGGTTTAGATGAATGGTACATAGAGAGATGGACTAGGGCTAACAGAGGGACAGGGGAGTGTGATTATTGGTGGGTTTAGATTAATGGTACATATAGAGATGGACTAGGGTTAACAGAGGGACAGGGGAGTGTGATTATTGGTGGGTTTAGATGAATGGTACATAGAGAGATGGACTAGGGTTAACAGAGGGACAGGGGAGTGTGATTATTGGTGGGTTTAGATGAATGGCACATAAAGAGATGGACTAGGGCTAACAGAGGGACAGGGGAGTGTGATTATTGGTGGGTTTAGATGAATGGTACATAAAGAGATGGACTAGGGTTAACAGAGGGACAGGGGAGTGTGATTATTGGTGGGTTTAGATGAATGGTACATAAAGAGATGGACTAGGGTTAACAGAGGGACAGGGGAGTGTGATTATTGGTGGGTTTAGATGAATGGCACATAAAGAGATGGACTAGGGCTAACAGAGGGACAGGGGAGTGTGATTATTGGTGGGTTTAGATGAATGGTACATAAAGAGATGGACTAGGGTTAACAGAGGGACAGGGGAGTGTGATTATTGGTGGGTTTAGATGAATGGCACATAAAGAGATGGACTAGGGCTAACAGAGGGACAGGGGAGTGTGATTATTGGTGGGTTTAGATGAATGGTACATAAAGAGATGGACTAGGGTTAACAGAGGGACAGGGGAGTGTGTGACCAGTTGGTCTAGAAAAGCCCTGACTAAACTACTGTGCCTCTGATTTGGTCAGATGCCGATAAATAAACACACACACACACACACACACACACACACACACACACACACACACACACACCATCTCTCCTGGCTGATTTGAGTGGACATCACACAATACTAGTTAATAAGACCATTCACTAGCTGTGTGTGGAGGGACATGACAGACCTGTGTTTATTGAAAATAAATCATTTCCCCGTGTGTGGTACCATTTGAAGAGTTCCTGTATGACTGTGTGTGTGGTACCATTTGAAGAGTTCCTGTATGACTGTGTGTGTGGTACCATTTGAAGAGTTCCTGTATGACTGTGTGTGTGGTACCATTTGAAGAGTTCCTGTATGACTGTGTGTGGTACCATTTGAAGAGTTCCTGTATGAATGTGTGTGTGGTACCATTTGAAGAGTTCCTGTATGACTGTGTGTGGTACCATTTGAAGAGTTCCTGTATGACTGTGTGTGTGGTACCATTTGAAGAGTTCCTGTATGAATGTGTGTGGTACCATTTGAAGAGTTCCTGTATGACTGTGTGTGTGGTACCATTTGAAGAGTTCCTGTATGACTGTGTGTGGTACCATTGAGAAGCATGCTACAGGTAGTAATGAGACCTAAAGGTCTGTGTGGGGTACCATTGAGAAGCATGCTACAGGCAGTAATGAGACCTAAAGGTCTGTGTGGAGTACCATTGAGAAGCATGCTACAGGTAGTAATGAGACCTAAAGGTCTGTGTGGAGTACCATTGAGAAGCATGCTACAGGCAGTAATGAGACCTAAATGTCTGTGTGTGGTACCATTGAGAAGCATGCTACAGGCAGTAATGAGACCTAAAGGTCTGTGTGTGGTACCATTGAGAAGCATGCTACAGGTAGTAATGAGACCTAAAGGTCTGTGTATGACCCCATATTGGTCTGTTTCCCCACCAGGTATTACTACAACAAGAGAATCCTCCACAAGACCAAAGGGAAGAGGTTCACCTACAAGTTCAACTTCAACAAACTGGTCCTGGTCAACTACCCATTCATAGACATGGGCTCCACAGGTATCGCTCACTGTGGGTGTTGTGTGTGTGTGTGTGTGTGTGTCACAGACATCACTAAATTCTTAATTAAACACTGACTGTGCTAATCCATATCATTACTTAGTGTATATTACTCCCCTCATCATTGTATCTCTCCGTTCTCCTCCTCTCTTCCCTCTCTCTCCTGTTCTCTAACAGGTAGTGGTGTTCCTCAGAGTGCTCCACCATTGCCTTCCGCAGCCGGAACTCATTTCCGCTTCCCACCGTCCACGCCATCCGACATGCTTTCACCCAATGAGGACCTGCGTAGCCCCGGGGGCGTGTTCAGCGCCGTGGCTCGGCGAATGGCGCGCGGCTCGGTCAGCGACTGCAGCGATGGGACCTCCGTCAACTCTGAGATCGAGGACGGCAGCGGGGGAGGAGGGGAGGACAGGGGGGGAGAGAGAGGGCTGAGTGGGGGAGGAGGAGGTCCAGGGGGGGGAGGAGGAGGTCCAGGGGGGGGAGGAGGAGGAGGAGGTCCAGGGGGAGGAGGAGGAGGAGGAGGAGGAGGAGGAGGAGGAGGTCCAGGGGGAGGAGGAGGAGGAGGTCCAGGGGGAGGAGGGTACAGGACTATGATCCACCCCCGTATGTCCCATGAGTCTCTGTTTAGGATGTATGGTGGAGCAGGGAACCCCAACGCCCACCCAGGCTCCCGCGGCCCCCTGGGACACAGGGTCCACCCCGACAACCTGTCCCCCTTCCCCGTGTCCCCCCTGCCTGGCCCTGGGGGTGCAGGGCTCTTAGCCCCACCTCTGTCCCCAGCCCTGTCCTTGACCCCCTCCTCCCACCTGCCCTACACCCCGTCCCCCTCCCTCTCCCCCATGCTGGGCTCACACTTCTCCTTCAACCCTGAGGAAATGAAGCGCTACCTGCAGGCCCACCACCAGAGTGTCTACAACTACCACCTTAGCCCCAGAGCCTTCCTCCACTACCCCAACGTCATCATTCCCCAGCCACACCGCCTCGCCCAAGACAAGAGAGAACTGGGCGAGAGGGGAGGAGCAGAGTTAGGAGGAGAACGCTCAGGTCTGAATAGTCATCGACACCCATCACCCCTGTCCCAATCCCACTCTCCTCACCCTCACTCAGCCCACCCTCACCCGCACTCAGCCCAACCCCACCCGCACTCAGCCCACCCTCACTCGGCTCATTCCCACCCCCACCCCATCCACCACCCACTGCACCTGGGTGAGGAGCCGCCTCACCTCTCGCCCTTCAAGTTCAAGCTGCAGCCTCCTCCATTGGGCCGGAAGCAGAGGGACGGTAGCCAGGACCACCACCCCAGGCAGAGCTCACTGTCCTCGGGCTCAGGGTCCCTGTCGTCCTCTGGTCTGGGGTCCTCCCTGTCCTTCGGCAGTGACCTGAGCTCAGCCGGCGGGTCAGGACTCATCTCCAACTCCTCCTCCACCGGCTCCCTCAACAGCACCGGGCTGCCCAAGATCAAGGTGAGACCCACAAGGGGACATAGTCACTTTGAACTGTTTGACTGTATGTGTTGAGGATCCTGATGACTAAACGTTTGTGACTGTGATATCGACACTCTCTGTATCTCTGTAGGTGGAGCCCATCTCAGATATTGAGTCAGAAGAAGAGGTGGAGGTGACTGACATCAGCGATGAAGACCCTGACGACCGGGGCGACGAGTACGACCTCTTCTCCCCCCGACACCCCCGGCCTCACCTCCACCACCCCAACGGGACCTCCTCCCACCCACACCCCCACGACGAGGACCTGGATGAGGATGTCTTCAAGGCCCCCGCACCCCCTCCTCCAGGCCTGCTGCCCTTCTTCACCTCCCACCCCCACCGCGGACCTCCCACCCTGAAGAGTGAGCCGGCCGAGCCAGGCGACACCCCCCCTCCCCAGTCCCCCGCCCAGGGGCAGACCAAGTGCATTCCACTCAAGCTGCGCTTCAAACGGCGCTGGAGTGAAGACCAACGAATGGAGGCCATGGAAGAGCAGGACGACAAGAAAGTACGAGGGGAGAAGGAGAGGGAAAGAGAGACGGAGAAGAATGGAGGGATGCAGGAGAACGGGGCTGGCAGCGCCCCCAGTCCCCCAGCCCTGGGGGGGTATGAGTGTTCCCTCCCGTTGGCTCAGAGGGGGGTGAACCAGGACCTGCACCAGGCCACCGCCCAACTGTCACTGGAGAACAAGGACTGCTGATGCTGATCCACACACACATAGAGATACATAGAAACACTAATGCTAGCAGACCGTGGTGGTTCAGGACAGTGTAAATGCCTCATGAGGTCCTCCTGCCACTCTGACAGACAGACAGTTCTCTCCTAACTCAAACTAAACCTGGGCCTAATCAAACTCCAAACCCTGACGCAGTCCACACCCTCCTCCCAAAGCCCTTACCTTCTACTGTAAGGAGACTCCCTCAGACTGTTGAAGAAGAGAGGGGACTTTTGGTCCAAGCAAGCCCAGACTCAGTGACTTAAACCAGGGGCAGAACCAGAGGGGACGCTACTCTCTGCTTGTGTCTGGATGGAACCCCCAAGCCAGTTTCCTGTCCAGCCCACTGTCAGCCTCATATCCAGCCTCCAGCCCAGCACTGCCCCACATCTCCTGACCCAGCTCTTTTGCCTCACCTTTCCTGCCTTCTGGCCCCCCCTCTAGGGTTAGAGTCTGTCTTTCTCCTCAGGGGATCCCAACTCAGACAGCCCAGCCCCCTGGCTTTCCAGCCCTGCAGACATGGAGGATGAGATTTCTCCCATTTTATTTTTGTATAGAGAGGAAGACAAGGCTTCTACAAGTGCCTGTACCTGTATCAGACACAGAGAGAGAGAGAAGACTGAGAGGAGGAACGCATCGGTGTAAAAGTATGATCCTGAAGAAGGCACAGTGATGCCGAAACGTTGGTGATTTACCCAATAAATGACCGGGAGTTTATACATAGTGTGCGACTCTCGCTATTATTTATGTAATAGTATCCCCCCTGTTCTTACCCATAACAGACACACAGGAAAGTTGGGCTGTCGATTGGGGGCTGTGGGACCTAGTCGTGGTGAACTGGCAAAGACTCCTCCTCGCAACACTGGCCACTCCACTCAGGGATGCCACAGACACACACACACCAGCTGCTGGGGAAACGGGCAGTGGCAGGACTTTGGGACATGGCTTTGCTCTTGGACTGCTACTGAAGGGTACTGCTATTCAACACACACTTTATTTCTCTCTAACACTCCTCTGTCATCACTTTTGTACTTTCCTCTCTTTCTGTAATCTTTTCTCTCTCTCTCCTACTTCCTTCCCTTTCTTTTGTGGACCATGCTTGAAAGATCCTGATCTAAATGAGAGAAGGGAGAGGGTGGAGGATAAACGGGGGGGGGGGGGGGGGGGGGGCAGCAGTGGCTTGGTTGTTAGATGACAGAGAGGAACAGCGAGGGGACCATTGGGAGGGGGAGAGAGCTCTCCTATGGAAAAGGAGAGTGAGGGGTCCATTATCTTTTAACTGTTAGCTTATCCTAGCTTAGCCTTGTCTATCCCATGGCAGGGCAGAAGCAAGGGCCACCTGCACAGAATCCTAGTTCACCAGCTCCACCCAAATCCCTTACTCCTGTTCTATCAACCATAGTCTCATAGTGTTAACTAAACCAGCAGAATACGCACACAACACCGCATATGCAAGCACACCTGTAGACACACACACACACACATATACATATATATACACACACACACACTGCCTCTCTATGCCTTGTTTTATAGTGTGTTTTAAACTAAAAAATATATATATATAAAACGAGAAAGTCCTACTGAGATATGCACACTCATATAAACTATATATTTATACACTGAACAAAAACATAAATGCAACATGTAAAGTGTTGGTCCCATGTTTCATGAGCTGAAATAAAAGATCTTAGACATTTTCCATACACACAAAAAGCTTGTTCCTCTCAAATTTTGTGCACACATTTGTTTACATCCCTGTTAGTGAGCATTTCTCCTTTGCCAAGATAATCCATCCAGCTGACAGGTGTGGCATATCAAGAAGCTGATTTAACGGCATGATCATTACACAGGTGCACCTTGCGCATGGGGTCAATAAAAGGCCACTCTAAAATGTGCAGTTTTGTCACACAACACAATGCCACAGATGTCTCAAGTTTTGAAGGAGCGTGAATTTGGCATGCTGACTGCAGGAATGTCCACCAGAGGTGTTACCAGAGAAGTTAATGTTAATTTCTCTGCCATAAGCCGCTCCAACGTCATTTTAGAGAATTTGGCAGTACGGCCAACCGGCCTCACAACCGCAGACCACGTGTATGGCGTTGTGTGGACGAGCGGTTTGCTGATGTCAACGTTGTGAACAGAGGTGCCCCATGGTGGCGGTGGGGTTATGGTATGGGCAGGCATAAACTACAGACAACGAACACAATTACATTTATTGATGGCTATTTGAATGCATAGAGACACCGATTTCCCATTGTCGTGCCATTATTCCACTGCCATCCCCTCATGTTTCAGCATAATGCACGGCTCCATGTCGCAAGGATCTGTACACTATTCCTGGAAGCTGAAAATGTCCCAGTTCTTCCATGGCCTGCATACTCACCAGATGTCACGCGTTGAGCATGTTTGGTATGCTCTGGATCAACGTCTTCGACAGCGTGTTCCAGTTCCCGCCAAGATCCAGCAACTTTGCACGGCCATTGAAGAGGAGTGGGACAACATTCCACAGGCCACAATCAACAGCCTGATCAACTATGCTACCTTTTTTTTAAAAAGGTATCTGTGACGAATCGATGAGTATCTCTTTTCCCAGTCATGTGAAGTCCATAGATTAGGACCAAATTTATGTAAATTGACTGATTTCCTTCTATGAACTGTAACTCAGTAAATCTTTGAAATCGTTGCATGTTGCGTTTATATTTTTGCTCAGTATATATTATATATGAAATTCCAAACTGATATAAAAAACTAAAACAACATGCCATTTAAGGAAATGACAGATTCAGGATGTTTTTGTGAGTGATTCGTTCTAGTAGGCGAGGGGAGAGAATATCCTGTTTCTCAGCGGGTAAACTTCCTTAGGGGAGGGAGACAACGGGATGGGTAGGAGTCCAAATGTTTTGTTATGACCAAGGGACAACAAATGACACCGGATAGACAGACAAAATGATGAAAATAATGAGAATCGTGAAAGAACTGCATTGTAGTACACTGAATATATACAGCAGTTGTCATTTGAACATGACTATTCTGTCTGCCATCACGGTCCGCTACTCCCTCTCAGCTTGTAGAAGACCTGACCACCGTCACCTGTCCCCAGTCTCCCTCTGGGCTGGTCTCACCTTGATAGTGCACCTCTATGGGGACCTCACCTCACTAATGGACCTCACAACTCACCTCCGGCCCCAGTGGAAGTGAATGAGCTCAGGGTTAGCCAGGACTGGGGATTTTAGTCGATGAGAAATCCTGTCATTTCTCAGCTCTACCCAGTTAAGCCGGTTATCTAAAGCGGACAGTTTACTAATCGTGACTGCATTAGCTATATTCCCAGCAGGTTGGTGGGGGTGGAGGCTGAGGTTAATGATTGCTGTACAGATAACAGTGGAGGCTGGAAAGATGACGTTAGACTTCACCTGGAATACCCTGCCCACTATCTCAAACACACACACACACAGACTCACATTTCCAAACCCCTCCCACACATTCTACCCGCACTGTTTTGCTGCTTTGATGTTTTGACATCCTGGAGCATTAGAGGTCTGGAGACTGAGCCAAACGGCCCTCTGATTGGCTCAGGGCAATCAAAGACTTAACCAACCAGTAAGAACAGGGGCCTCTGGGATGGCAGGCCTCCAGACTGGCAGGTGTGTGGCTGAGCAAGTCACAATCATCGGACTGCTGTAATTGTCCATCCTGGTGGTGTTGTATATCTGACCACACACACTCTCTGTCCCCTTCCCTCACCTCCACCTCACCCTGTGTCTATTGAAACTGACAGCTGCCTTATAACTACTCATCATAACTAAGCAACAGACTGGGCATTATTCTGCTTGTTCTCTTTTTTTCTCTGCTTCACTCTTCATCCCTCTTTCTCTCTATTGCCAGCATTGTCTGTCTACCTGACTGTTAACTGCAGCGTGATCTTTTATCAGGATGGTGTGGGATGGCAATTCCCAGGTCTCATGTCTGAGTCGGCAGTCAGGAGAAGCTAGAGAAAGTGTAGAAGGATAACATTTCTTTAGCAAAGATTAAAAATACCCTCAATGTTCTTTTCCTTTCTGATGTCGATATTGCTGTTTATTATTGTTGTTCTTATTGTTATGGTTGGATTTACTTACCTCCCCATCCTTCTCATTATTGGTCCATGGTTGAGTTACTACTGCTTTAGGGTTGTTGTGAACTGTACATCACACTGTCATCGTGACTTAGACCTCTCCTCCATGCTTCTGTTATGACCCCCTACCAGCTCCTGCCCCCTCCTCAGTCTTTCATGTGGTTTTAACATTTGTAATATAAACTAAAGTGTAATATTCATTCTGAGAGGGGTTGTTATGGCGACAGAGAAGAGGTTGGCAGGGGGAGGATTTTATTGGGGAGGGAGGGTGGAGGGGGATATGTATGATTTGATCTTGTCATGTATTGTCATTTCTATTTTACAATGTTACTTTCTCTCTTGGTCTTGTATATTTTTGTTTCATTTTGGGGATTGTTTCATTTAAAAGAAAAACTGATTTGTATTGTTTTACTATGTAAAGGTCTCCCCCCCCCCATGCGGTTATATAACACACAGAGAGGTGAGATTTAATACCATGATGTAACATTGAATTTCTCTTCAATTCTTTTGTTTGTTTTTCAAACTTGTCATTAAGCTGTAATCAGGGTTAATTAAAACTGGTTATAAACCAATACCCTCGTCTGTTGTTTGTTTACGTCTGCTGGATGTTTATAAACAAATGCATGAATGAAGTAGCGGTGTGGTGCCTGGTGGGACATTTCCAGTCCATGGATGTTTATCAACAACATATTAACCTCTGGTCCTCTAGTCTTGTCAGTCAGTCAGTACTAATCAATAATCTGTCTGACATCCCCAGCTCTCATCTCTAATTACATGACTGACAGGACAGGAAATTCACATCACCAAGACGTTCCCATTATGAGACATTAGTTATATTCTTCAAGGATCAATGGGTATAAATCATTGTTAGTAATTACCAGTGAACAGCAGTGTATCTTCCAGATTGTGCCTATAAACATGTAGATGTACCAAGTAGTATCTAATTGATACTCCCCTGTGCTGGTGATCAATTCAGAATGTATATACTGTACAGTGTGTCAGTCCCTCCCCAGGACTGGACTGGAGACAGTACAGAGGGAACAGGCCAGCCTGGGCTTCAGCTCCAATGAAGGAGAAATGCAGAGTTCTCGCTATCTCAGCTTTATTTGCTCAGAGATGGTGATGAGGAAAAGCACTTTGTCCGTGGCGTTGCTGCCCACTCGTCCGCCTAATGCTCCCATACTGTATGTGGCTGTGGCGCACATATACCTTTTAGAGTGACGTCGGTCGCTCATCTAAAGAGAAGACGCAAGGGAGGAGATGGAGAAGGATGGACGGAGTAATGGAAAGGAGAGATGGAGCCAATGGTAACATGTCACAAGTCTTCTGTCATTAAAGTAACTGTCCAGTGAAAATCTCACTTAAATATTCTGTTCACTCACAACCAAATAATGTTGACTCATTCTATACTTGTAATTGTGGCCAAAGCATAAATTGGAGAAAAAACCACTTCAAAAACCCCAACTCAAACTTCTCAAACAGACCGTTTGCTATTTCCTCATAGAACATGTTATGTTGGTTCATTATGCTAAACAGTGGTCTACTCGTGTTTATATTTTAAATGACTTTTTAACATACTTCATTACCGATTTTTGGAAGGAAAACTGTTTCCCTCATATTGTAATTAATTATTGTTCCTATTTCATGGAAATCTGGAAATTCTGAACAGTTACTGCATAAGGCTGCCATAACAATAATGTAATAGTTGTCGGATGGTCAAGTAGTGTACTCTATTCTGTGTTGTCAGGTAGTGTAGTCTATTCTGTGTTGTCAGATGGTCAAGTAGTGTACTCTATTCTGTGTTGTCAGATGGTCAGGTAGTGTACTCTATTCTGTGTTGTCAGATGGTCAGGTAGTGTACTCTATTCTGTGTTGTCAGGTAGTGTAGTCTATTCTGTGTTGTCAGATGGTCAGGTAGTGTACTCTATTCTGTGTTGTCAGATGGTCAGGTAGTGTACTCTATTCTGTGTTGTCAGATGGTCAGGTAGTGTACTCTATTCTGTGTTGTCAGGTAGTGTAGTCTATTCTGTGTTGTCAAGTAGTGTAGTCTATTCTGTGTTGTCAGATGGTCAAGTAGTGTAGTCTATTCTGTGTTGTCAGATGGTCAGGTAGTGTAGTCTATTCTGTGTTGTCAAGTAGTGTAGTCTATTCTGTGTTGTCAGATGGTCAGGTAGTGTATTCTGTGTTGTCAGATGGTCAGGTAGTGTAGTCTATTCTTTGTTGTCAGATGGTCAGGTAGTGTAGTCTATTCTGTGTTGTCAGGTAGTGTAGTCTATTCTGTGTTGTCAGGTAGTGTAGTCTATTCTGTGTTGTCAGGTAGTGTAGTCTATTCTGTGTTGTCAGATGGTCAGGTAGTGTAGTCTATTCTGTGTTGTCAGATGGTCAGGTAGTGTAGTCTATTCTGTTCAGTCAGATGGTCAGGTAGTGTAGTCTATTCTGTGTTGTCAGATGGTCAGGTAGTGTAGTCTATTCTGTGTTGTCAGATGGTCAAGTAGTGTAATCTATTCTGTGTTGTCAGGTAGTGTAGTCTATTCTGTGTTGTCAGATGGTCAAGTAGTGTAGTCTTCTGTGTTGTCAGGATGTGTAGTCTTTCAGTCACCCAGATGGTGAACCCAGGTGACAGGTGCTTAACACACACACAGATGTTCACTTCACGTGGAGGGGGAGATGGAGGAGGAGAAAAGAGGGGAGACCACAGGAACCACGTCGCTCTCGCACCTGCACCACTTTGCCCGCTTGCTCATATCCAGCGCATGCTTTCGCGGAAACCTGCATGCCCCTACACACACACTCAGACACTCACATACTATGCATGCATTCATACAACCACACACATACCATATGCACTATGCATATACACACATTCCCAATCCTGTATGTTTACACACATACTCACACACACATACAATGTGCAGACATACAATACACTGCCTGCACACACTCCGACATAGTGAGCAGCACAGTGCGCCTGGCTCCACCCCAGCCACATCCTCTCCTGTACAGAGAAGAGCTGCTCCACTGAACCACAACACAGATAGACACAACTGAGAAAATGTCAGTTTCTCACACTTCCTCTGCTGGTAGGTAGGTTCATCTACATTCACTACAAGGTTCTGTTCCAGATCATCTGGCTGTTTCAGTTCCAGATCATCTGGCTGTTTCAGTTCCAGATCATCTGGCTGTTTCAGTTCCAGATCATCTGGCTGTTTCAGTTCCAGATCATCTGGCTGTTTCAGTTCCAGATCAGTTGATGAACTTCAACCCAACTTGTTCTTGTTTTATTTTATTGCATTAGTTAATTTATGTGAATGCGTTAGTTATACTGTGCAACACCTAAAGCTGATGGAAGACATGAGAACTTGTACTCTGTTAGAACAGATCTGTTTTTGATGTAAACGGTGTCATTATCAGAAGCATATCCCCCTCTGCTGTGTAAAAGTAGTACTGCAGGCAAACACAAACTCCGTCAAACTGCACTAAAATGTACACATAATTATGCTAAAATGTCTTGACTAATACATTTTTGGATTGAAACTGTACTAGAGTGTTTTAGCCTACTGTACTCTGATAACAGGTTATGGTTACAGACATACAGTACCAAGGCCCTGCCACTACTTCAATTAACCCCTTCAGTAGTAATAAGACTGTCATCAAATAGCAGATCAACAGATTCATTCAAAGCAGTAACCTCAGCCATTCACATGTCATCACCCATATTCCTAGCCTGGGTACCAGTCTTTTTAGCTACCATTCCACTCCTTGCCACTCCAGTCAAAGAAAGATCTTAGGCAAATGAAAGGAGTGGCAAGGAGTGGAATGTAATAGCTGAACAGAGATCCAGGCTACCATAGGCCTACCGGTTACCTCAAATTGTCCCTCACTCATAAAGTGTGGAATGTGTTGACAAGGGGCTCTTACATAGGAACAGAGTCTCAGTGTTGACTCGTATGTGACATGTATCCCTGCAACAGCTGAATGGTGTCCTGTTACTGTGTCAGTAATGCAGCTGACACACAGGGCCTACTGTACTGTATGTTATGGATCGGATAGCAGTTGGCCTCTTACCACCTCTGTTAGCATTTAACGATGCTATTATGTTCCGCTCGCAGTGTGCTGTCGTTTTTGTAGCCTTTCATCAATGTCATGTAGTGGTAGCAAATCACTGACAAACACTCTCCAGTCCAGTCCACCTTATAGGTTTAGTTTAGAAGGGGATAAAACATGTTTATTTTTTGACTATTTGGGGATTTCTATTCGCTGAGTGAAGAGAAAATGTTGTTTTTTGAAATGCTGCTGTTGTTCATGAAATGGCTTCTGTCACGGATCTCTCACCAATTAGTCGCAGCGTTCTCTCTGTGAGAGGCTGTCACACACACTCTCTCTCTCTCTCTCTCTAGACCATTGGATTCATATCTTTATCCATACATACTGTAGCCTTTCCTCATATCAACTGTAACTACAGTATCAGATTAGACAGGACAGGCCAACCAACCAGGAGTGTGTTCCCTGTCTTTCTCAAACCCTTTACAGTTTAACAGGGTTTTTACAGGGTTATTGATCAGACTAATGAGCCCTAATGGCCCTGGCTGTGTGGGGAGTGTTGTGTTGGGAGGGGTGTGGTTGGCTTGAGCGGAGAGAAGCTGTGGAGTTTGCTGTGTCTCCAGGAATAGGCTCAGTCTCTACTGACATGCAATATACACATTGAGCCTGATAGGAATGCTGTCCCTCTGTCGAAAGCTGAAGGTGCACAGTGTAGAAATAGAGCATATAGATCCAAAAGAGCACACGTCCACTTAATGATGTGGGCTTTTTAAGGTTGCTGTGTGATGTTGGCTCTATGTGTTGCATTGCTGTGGTAACTGGAGCCTCCTTGGCCCCGAGGATCGTCTTGCTCTTGTGCAGACAAGCAGCATAGAAATTGGGTTTATAGAACGGATAAGTGAAGTGTGATTGCATTGCATAAGCAGTTTGGCAGGAACACAATGTTCTGTTTCTAAGGTAACCAGGGACCTGTAGCCCCAGGTATCCTCTCACATCAGGGGAGTTGGTTACCCAGGTGTAATAGGACGCAGGAAATGGGTCACAGGAAACAGGTCACAGGAAACAGGTAACAGCTTCAAGCCTTCCTTCAGTCCACCCTATAGAGAATGATAGAGGCCTCTAGTGGCCAAAATGATGTATTAGCATGGCCAGCTCCATTGAGTGCTTCCAACATTTGAATGTCGTCAACTGGGTGGGACTTCCAACCTCATTGGCTGGTCCCTCCTGATGACCCGGTTGGAATCATTTCAGGTCATTAGGAGGGATAAGCCAATCGTGAAGAAGAAAATTGACAACTTTAGCCTCTATGGCGCTGCCCATGCTGTCACAGACACTGTAATGGCACAGATACAAAGATGAGTCCACCCACACCTCAATTCCTGTGGCTCAAAAGATGTTTCCTTTCTTGGGAAATGTACCGCTAATCCTCTTCCTTGTATCTCTCCCTAGGCCTGGAAACAAGGAAACCTTGTTTGTGATGGCATAGGGTCCTAAGTCATTGGTGTTGGGTCCGGGGCCAGGAATTAGAGGTTAGAGGTTAGGGGTTATGCTACTGTGAGTGTCTGCAGTATTATAAGAGCCAGAGCTGTCAGACATTCCATCGGTCTGCCTGTGCAGTGTGGGTTACTGCTAGGGGTGAGGAGGTGGGGTGTTGGTTGGGGGTACCCTTAGCTTTTAAGTGTATTATGTTCTAATGTTATATGAACTCTGTAGGAGCATACAAACAGTGAAATACACTAATTACATACAGAGAGATTAATTTACCAATACCGTTACGCTTCACTGTATAGTCATAGTGCATTTTCAGATACTACATACTTGGTTCTTGAACTCTCCATCGGTAAGAACATTGATGATGTGCTCTGTCTGTATCCAATGGAACATCTCATGGTAAATACCAGTGACAGTGAGAGCTGGAGATGGTTTAAAAGGGCAGAGCTGTTGGATTGGCTTGTCATAACTATGAGGTTACAAGGTTAGGCTCTTGACATTTACTGGTCAAAGGTTGTTTGTTTAGGCCTCCTGGTTAAGATGCAGGCCGTGTATACTGAGACGAAAGAAACTAACTAAAACAAAGAAAGAAAAACTGAAAGGAGTACAGCTAGTGTGATTCATTCAGGCCAGCCTGAATCCACAATAAAAAGTCCTCTTCTATCCTACCTTATATGGGCCTGCATATTATTCCAAATGGTAGTCCTCTAGTGTAGTGAATATATGTAGCCACCTCCACATTCATTTCAGTTTACACTGAATGGCTGAATAGGGATTTGTCCTCCTCTTTCTATTGGCTTCATGCCACAGTATTATTATTACCCCCCCCCAGGACCCAAAACTCAGCAGGGGGTTGAGCCTTTGACTTCTGATTGACAGGTCAGTGATGAGGGTATAGAGAGGAGTCGTTGCTGGGGTGAGGGGTCAAGGTCAAAGGTCAGAATCCTGCTGAGAGAGGGAGAGACTTGCTAACGAGGGAAACATTGCACAGCCATGTCGTCATCCACACAGCTCAGGTCTCGCTCTCTATTTCAGTCAACAAACTGTTGACACGTGGCAGGGGAAGAGCAAACTTTTGTTTGATTACTAACAAGAGTGAATTTAGCTATTGATTGAAATTAATTTGAAAATGGTCGATGAACCATGCTAATTACCATGTAAATACACAGTGGGACCACATTTATATTAAACTTTTTTTCTGAAACAGTTTGGGTCCTCAATGGTTTAAATACATTACAAACTGAAACAGATCTGAAACAGTCTCAATTGCTTTTTGTAATAATATAACTCCATTCAAACTATACATTACTGCATATTTTCATATAATCTACCTGTTATTTCCAAAAACGAATAAGAAAGCTAGAGAATGCTATGTCTGCGGTGGAGTTTGTATAGCCAAATACTGCTCCCCTGACAGCAGCACTAGAAGTTAACTCGTTCTCCAGAGATGGAAAGTAACTAATCAGCAACAGACAGAGACAGACAGACAGACAGACAGGCGTAAACGTTTTTAGAGATTACTGCATTATATCACATTGCAATGTTGTCTGTTTACCGCTAGGTGTCTCCCTTCCTGCTCCTTTCTACCTTCTCTCACACACATACACACGCGTGATAAAACAATCTGCCTCTTTTTACCTGCTGGTGTGTCTTTCAGATTTTTGTGTTGTTTTTAAATCAACATGTATTATTTTGTATAAACAGAGATTCTACTATATTCATCTTTTAATCGTTTACATATGGCATGTGAGGGAACACTAACTGGGGACACCGACAGCGAGGACGCTGTGAGAGGCTTCTGCCCAAGCTGTCTGTCTCTGCGTGAGTCTGTTTGTCTGTCTACTACAAGAGAAATAAGGATGATGTAATGTTTACTATGTAACTGTCTTTGTTGGCTTGCACAGCCTGGAAAAAAGAGAAGACTACTCCTCTATATCTCTGTCACTAAATCAGAATCAAAGGTAAAAGACCTCAAACCAAATGTATCTTTCAAAGGTATTGCAGAAAAATCTCCAGAACAGTAGGCTACAAAAATGTTTTTCAGAAAATCTGCCAGTGTGCTGTAGGCTAGAAGTCCGTTGTAGTCGTTGTCCTACTCTGTCTGTGACTGCCATTGTACTACAGAGGTTCTGCACGCCACTCTTCCATGCAGCCTGACTCTCTCGTACTACCGTACTTGCAGTAAACACTGGTGAACCGAGTTTACGACAGACCACGCCCCCTTCGTCCAGCTGGTGGCAACATGCGTGATGACGTCACCACTGCGTTCGGCCATTGGCTGGCAGAATTCTCCGTCCTGGCCAATCACGCGTTGGCAATTTGACGTCAGCTAAGATCCCCTGTTCATTTTCTATGGGAGAGGCGGGGCTGAGAATGATCGTCTACGTCAGACAGAGCTGAATTCAGCGCCGTGATTGGCTGTTCGGTGCGAGGTGAGGGTCTGTTGCTGAGAGAAAAGAAAGAAGGAGTGTAATCAGCGAAAGGAGAGATACAAAGTAGTGAAAGCGGTGTAATGGCACGACATTTTACACTATAACAATTATAAAGAAAACGAATATCTCAACCATTGAACAAGGAAATGGGCTCGAGAGCAGTAAAACTTTTTAGGACCCCCTTCTTTCTGAATCGCTCCATCCCACTTTCCCCAATTCTTCAGGTCTGCAGAGGGAGTTGACATTACTTGCAGAAATCACGGATGAGCTTGTAGTTCTGTAACTGCTCACACTATCAACGATCTATCTTTTCCTTTGTGTTTTCGTGATAAGAAACGTCCCAGAGTAGACTGTCTAGCCAGGGATGGCCCTTGCGCTGTCAGTTGTGGTAAACGTGCCCCATTATTTTGGAGGGGGGAGGACACCTATGCTATTTTATTGGCTCAATTCTGATTCGGTCCCTCCCTTGGGCCCACCCACACACTGTTCCTATGGTTCCCAATGCCCTTATTGGATACTGTATAGTTTGGGACTAAGCACCGGCTTGGTCTAATATCCCATAGCCATTCGCCAGATACACGTGTCAATCATGTGGACTTTGACAGCGGTCCACACCCTTTTCTTTGTACCGTTAACGCTGGTAGGCTACTGTACCTGTCAGAGATCTGTGATTGGTCAGAGAGGCCAGCTGTTAGTGGTTCATTCACCATTTTGAGACTGTAGTGGAAAAGGGACCCAGATCTTAATTATTATTTTTTTTATCCCTGGTTGAGTTGCTCTGGGAAAAATACATGTTTTACGGAGGGAAATTAAAGCGAGAGCTCGGACCACACAGTAGCAACGGCCAGCCGAGGGATGTTACCCTCGAGCGTGCAAGCTTCCTCATCTGCAAAATAGGATCGTACATGTGTCTATTGCCAACTGAATTTTTCTGTTTGGGTGAGTTACAACTGACCGACTTGTATGTTCTTCTCCAACAAGCTAACAACAGTTACTATCAACGGCTAACGGTCGGTCTGCTTGCCCTGTTTTTCGTACTGATCGCGTGTAAAGAAGAGTGACACAGCTTTCTCGCTAAGTATCAAGGAAGGGACGAGAGAAAAGAGGAGAGGGGGTGAGGGTGCACAGTCACTAAACTTTGTCAACGGATTAACTGCATAACCTGCAAGCAAGCTACAAGTCACTTTGCACTACTATTCTCCACCTCAACGTTGCGGTAAACTTGACTTTGTGCATAGCAGTAAATAGGTAATCGACCCATCTTGCACACCCCAGTGCAGCAAATACATGACACCCCAGCATCAGCCCCAGGATTTACTATTGCTGTCCTGACTGTTTGTAAATAGTAAACGAATGGAACACTATGTCCTATTTAGCCTAAAACAGTCGCGAGCAGTTGTAATGACGTTGTTGTTACTACTACTACTACTACTACTGAGCAGTAGTAGCCAGATTAGCTAGCGATTTGTGTGACCCGCTTAAAATGAATGCTGTTTAGCTCGCTGAATTTAACTTTTGCGCCATGAACCGTCACTGAAGTAACTGCACAATTTGCAATATATTTTAGTGTTAGAGAAAGCTGTGCAAAGCTGCGTTGTGTAGAAAATGTCGTTAGGCTAAGCATTCGACACAGGCTGTTGTGTTTGTTTGCTTCTGGTAAAACAGCCTTAACTCCTTTGACATTGTGCAGTATGGAGTGCAGCGGCTCTTGTACTAGCTAGGCTACTCTTGCTCGGATCAGCGCAGAACCTAGGCCGGGGAGAAACAGCTCGTTTGCTGTCTGGCACTATGTAACGGCTCCTCTAAGGCCGTGCTCCCACTTTTCTGCCCAGCTGAACTACTATCACAGCACTCCAGAGGCATCATGACTGCATTGAGCTGCAGTTTCCTTATAGACTTTTCTGCATTTGACATGTAGAGTATTCACAGAGTTAAACAACATTTGCAATTGGGGTGTAAAGACGTGTACCTCGGTGCTGTCAACTGACAGCATTTGCAATGTATTGCAGATTATGCATATAGAAAATCGTTGATTTTGTATCATCATCATTGCTTTCATCCCTTATTTTGTGCATGCATATGGAAATCTCTCCTAGATTGAAATGTATGCTGTAGTTTAGCAGAGCAGTTTGCCATTGATTTGGCATTGGCAGTCCTGCCATTGAGTCCCAGTCAACACTGAACACCTCTGGTCCATGCTAAAGCTGTAGATCAATAACTGACTGGAGTCCTTAACGGTTGTTTCAACCTTCAATATTTCTGTTTCATCAATAATATGGACAGTGCCAGTCATAATTATACCAGCAAGCAACTGACCTTATTTTAACTACGTCACAACTAAACTGATGTTCGCCACCGTAGCGCCCTCACACACTCACTCACTCTCACTCACACTTTCACACACTCACTCACACACTCGTTCATAGTTCTCCCTCTCACTACACCAAAAATACCCTGTCAAAATGTGTTCCTTTATGTCGCATTGTGCGATCACTCCACCCCCTCGTCGTACAGTGAGTACGTACACAAGAGCTACTCAAGTGTGTGTGTGTGTGATGTGTGTTATTTTTTGCTGTTTCATGTGTGTTGGTTCCCTGGTGACCCAGTTTAAGGGTAGGATGGCCCTGTCACCATGGTAAACCACGGGGGAGAATACAGTACACTACCCTGGTACTACACCTTTTAATCCTTAGTGGTGTAGTGTGTCTTAGTGCTCCCCTCTCCATCCCGTTCCCTCCACTGCAGCCCTGCGCCCTCTCAGGCGCCCATAAAATACATTTCAGGGAGGGATGAACTGCAGTGTGCCATACCCCACACACACAGTGTGAAGAGGTGCCGCACCAAACAAGGTAGAGACAACGTGAAGTCCCACACTCAACATATGCTGTTTTGTACACACACTCTTGTGCGGCACATCTCCTGCACACGGGCAGTCGGGCACACACACCCTCTGCCACAGTGTGCCGGGGCACTGCACTATATTACTCACAAGTTGTTCACAAAAATTGCATTGTGGCAGTAGTTTATAACCGTGGGCTAGTACAGTAATAAAGTGTAGTAGGACTAGGAGCATGCTTTTATTCTACATGTGTGCCCATGTCTTTACACTCTCTGTTGAGATTAGATGTCTGTATTAATTACTCATCACTGTGTGTGTGTGTGTGTGTGTGTGTGTGTGTGTGTGTGTGTGTGTGTGTGTGTGTGTGTGTGTGTGGTCTTAGGCCAATGGAGAATTGAACAGTGTGTCTGTTCTGTAAATTCCTGGTTGAGTGTTAGGGACTGCTCGCTGTGTGTGTGTGTGTGTGTGTAGTCAATGCTGCTCGTATTCCAGGGTGATCGTGTTTAGGCTGATTTCTGAGTACTAGGCCTTCACTGTCTGTGGGGCTAAATGTTTATCAATCAACCCCTTTAAGGCCAGTTCTGCCAGAGGCTCTCACAATACAGAATGGAATAATTTATACATTTAGATGGATCTAGTTATTGGCCTAGTATTTTAGTTGGTACAGTGTAGGCTACATTGGATGGTACTAGAATCACATTATAAAATGTACATTGTACAACATTTGTATATTACTGTAATTAACAGGCTAATCTCCTGTTATTGCCTTTTTTTGTGATTGAGCCAGAATCAACAGATCTTTATCAAGGCCAGTAAATTATCATTGTCTTTTCCCAGAAGAAGATGCAGCATATGCTTAACATTTCTCACAGTCATTTTTCTGGAATCCAAAACATGGTATAAAGAAACAGATGTTGGGCACATACAGACAGCTACTTTAACTTTGTTACTCTTATTTTTTCAGGGACAATGCACATTAATGGGTGGCAGGTAGCCTAGCAGTTAAGAGCGTTGGGCAAGTAACTGAAAGGCTTCGAATCCCAGAGCTGGCAAGGTGGAAAAATCTGCTGTTCTGCCCTTTATCAAGGCAGTTAACCCCAAACGACAACTGCACCCGCGCCGCCGATAACGTCGGTTGAATGCATTCAGTTGTGCATTTGACTAGGTATCCCCTTTCCCTAATCTACAGTCTCGGTTTTAGCCAGCCGGCTAATTTTCTGCCGTAATCCCAGAGCAGGTTATTAAAAACACTTAAAATGACAAGACTGACAATAAGCACATACGGAGCAGCATATGAGAAGTAACACTTAGCACGCAGACATACGGCACAATAACACAAAAAACAACCAGTTCTTTGGAATTGTGGTCTTAAATGAAAATCAACATTTAGGTTTGATGAAAAAAAATACTAATTTTAGCCTTGGATGGTTGCTGATCTCTCTGGGCTGTATTCAACTAAAACCATGCCCATGATCAACACACTGACCTTGGCCTGATACTTCACACTAAATCTTGTACCACACACTACTTCCAGGCAGAGTTTCACCTATATTCATTTAGCAGTGTTAAGCCGCCGCTGCTAAATTGTTGCCCCCACTCCAAGAAATAGGATGTAATACATATACAGTATATATACATATATATACAGTACCAGTCAGAAGTCTGGACACACCTACTCATTCCAGGGTTTTTCTTTATTTTTACTATTTTCTACATTGTAGAATAATAATGAAGACATCAAAACTATGAAATAACACATATGGAATCATGTAGTAACCAAAAAAGTGGTTATGGTTGAAAGAATGCCAAGAGTATACAAAGCTGTCATCAAGACAAAGGGTGGCTGGCTACTTTGAAGAATTTAAAATCTAAAATATTTTGGGGGATTTTTATAAAAAGATCTGGATGGTAAAACATCAGTGTAAACTTAAATGACAAACAAACAGATATAAAGTATGTAGAAAAGATAAAGGAGCTATGTCTTATAAATAAGATAATCTTTGAGAAATAACAATCACCAAGGCATGGGGCTCCCATTGATTTTGTTCTAATGTTTGAGTCACTCAGATAGAATTAGAACATGGCATAAGCTATGGCAAAATCACATGTATTGCAGGAAAATTGCTTTAAAACTGTCTGTAAATGTTCTCTAAGCCCCTTGGCAAAATACGTAGAATTGCAGGAAATTAGCTTTAGAAAACCAACATTTTGTCTTTGTGGCCAATAGGAGGGCCTTTCAGATCTTTGGTCGAAGACGTGCAATTGGCCACGCCTACTACCAAGCCCCCCCTACGCTATCTTTGCTACCGCTGCTGGAAAAAAAATCCTAGGGGAAACACTGCTTCCAGGAATAGATGAATGGTCACTAACCTTGAATTCCTAGTGTGTGGAGTAATACAACGGAATAAAATACCAATGAAATATACAGTGCCTTGCAAAAGTATTCGGCCCCCTTGAACTTTGCGACCTTTTGCCACATTTCAGGCTTCAAACATAAAGATATAAAACTGTATTTTTTTGTGAAGAATCAACAACAAGTGGGACACAATCATGAAGTGGAACGACATTTATTGGAATATTTCAAACTTTTTTAACAAATCAAAAACTGAAAAATTGGGCGTGCAAAATTATTCAGCCCCTTTACTTTCAGTGCAGCAAACTCTCTCCAGAAGTTCAGTGAGGATCTCTGAATGATCCAATGTTGACCTAAATGACTAATGATGATAAATACAATCCACCTGTGTGTAATCAAGTCTCAGTATAAATGCACCTGCACTGTGATAGTCTCAGAGGTCTGTTAAAAGCGCAGAGAGCATCATGAAAAACAAGGAACACACCAGGCAGGTGTGATACTGTTGTGAAGAAGTTTAAAGCCGGATTTGGATACAAAAAGATTTCCCAAGCTTTAATCATCCCAAGGAGCACTGTGCAAGCGATAATATTGAAATGGAAGGAGTATCAGACCACTGCAAATCTACCAAGACCTGGCCGTCCCTCTAAACTTTCAGCTCATACAAGGAGAAGACTGATCAGAGATGCAGCCAAGAGGCCCATGATCACTCTGGATGAACTGCAGAGATCTACAGCTGAGGTGGGAGACTCTGTCCATAGGACAACAATCAGTCGTATATTGCACAAATCTGGCCTTTATGGAAGAGTGGCAAGAAGAAAGCCATTTCTTAAAGATATCCATAAAAAGTGTCGTTTAAAGTTTGCCACAAGCCACCTGGGAGACACACCAAACATGTGGAAGAAGGTGCTCTGGTAAGATGAAACCAAAATTGAACTTTTTGGCAACAATGCAAAACGTTATGTTTGGCGTAAAAGCAACACAGCTGAACACACCACTGTCAAACATGGTGGTGGCAGCATCATGGTTTGGGCCTGCTTTTCTTCAGCAGGGACAGGGAAGATGGTTAAAATTGATGGGAAGATGGATGGAGCCAAATACAGGACCATTCTGGAAGAAAACCTGATGGAGTCTGCAAAAGACCTGAGACTGGGACGAAGATTTGTCTTCCAACAAGACAATGATCCAAAACATAAAGCAAAATCTACAATGGAATGGTTCGAAAATAAACATATCCAGGTGTTAGAATGGCCAAGTCAAAGTCCAGACCTGAATCCAATCGAGAATCTGTTGAAAGAACTGAAAACTGCTGTTCACAAATGCTCTCCATCCAACCTCACTGAGCTCGAGCTGTTTTGCAAGGAGGAATGGGAAAAAATGTCAGTCTCTCGATGTGCAAAACTGATAGAAACATACCCCAAGCGACTTACAGCTGTAATCGCAGCAAAAGGTGGCGCTACAAAGTATTAACTTAAGGGGGCTGAATAATTTTGCACGCACAATTTTTCCGTTTTTGATTTGTTAAAAAAGTTTGAAATATCCAATAAATGTCGTTCCACTTCATGATTGTGTCCCACTTGTTGTTGATTCTTCACAAAAAAATACAGTTTTATATCTTTATGTTTGAAGCCTGAAATGTGGCAAAAGGTCGCAAAGTTCAAGGGGGCCAAATACTTTCGCAAGGCACTGTAGCCTACAGTACGGCACAGTACACACACACACGCTAAGGGCTTTACAGTACGGCACAGTACACACACACACGCTAAGGGCTTTACAGTACGGCACAGTACACACACACACGCTAAGGGCTTTACAGTACGGCACAGTACACACACACACACACACTAAGGGCTTTACAGTACGGCACAGTACACACACACACGCTAAGGGCTTTACAGTACGGCACAGTACACACACACACGCTAAGGGCTTTACAGTACGGCACAGTACACACACACGCTAAGGGCTTTACAGTACGGCACAGTACACACACACACGCTAAGGGCTTTACAGTACGGCACAGTACACACACACACACTAAGGGCTTTACAGTACGGCACAGTACACACACACACGCTAAGGGCTTTACAGTACGGCACAGTACACACACACACGCTAAGGGCTTTACAGTACGGCACAGTACACACACACGCTAAGGGCTTTACAGTACGCCACAGTACACACACACACACACTAAGGGCTTTACAGTACGGCACAGTACACACACACACGCTAAGGGCTTTACAGTACGGCACAGTACACACACACACACACACGCTAAGGGCTTTACAGTACGGCAGAGTACACACACACACTACGGGCTTTACAGTACGGCACAGTACACACACACACACTAAGGGCTTTACAGTACGGCACAGTACACACACACACACGCTAAGGGCTTTACAGTACGGCACAGTACACACACGCACGCTAAGGGCTTTACAGTACGGCACAGTACACACACACACGCTAAGGGCTGCACAGTACACACACACACGCTAAGGGCTTTACAGTACGGCACAGTACACAGACACACGCTAAGGGCTTTACAGTACGGCACAGTACACACACACACACGCTAAGGGCTTTACAGTACGGCACAGTACACACACACACGCTAAGGGCTGCACAGTACACACACACACGCTAAGGGCTTTACAGTACGGCAGAGTACACACACACACACGCTAAGGGCTTTACAGTACAGCAGAGTACACACACACACGCTAAGGGCTTTACAGTACGGCACAGTACACACACACACACTAAGGGCTTTACAGTACGGCACAGTACACACACACACACACTAAGGGCTTTACAGTACGGCACAGTACACACACACACGCTAAGGGCTTTACAGTACGGCACAGTACACACACACACGCTAAGGGCTTTACAGTACGGCAGAGTACACACACACGCTAAGGGCTTTACAGTACGGCAGAGTACACACACACACGCTAAGGGCTTTACAGTACGGCACAGTACACACACACACGCTAAGGGCTTTACAGTACAACCATTTTACTCGCAAATGCGCCTAAATATTTTGCTGCGCAACCTGGAATTAAAATTTAGAACCACCAGTGTGCCTAGAAAAGAAATCACCCAGATGATGATTGTTGCAAAGATTATTTCACTGTACAGCAGCCCCTGAGTGGAGAATACACTGAGCACAGATTCATGACCATCATGCTTGCACCATTACTACAAAGAAAACGTCTTGTTACGTCAAAAAAAAATTCTACATTCCTTTGTGCGCTCCAACATTTTTCAACTTAAGCGCACAGGTGCTCCTTGTAAAAAAAAGGTTGGTTTAGAGTCTTGCCGCTTTCTTATCAGCCGAAGCCAAGAGCATTTTTAAAGACCATGACCATAACCAAACACATTTTTGAGGCTTGAGATCAGATCCCTTACTAGCTCCCTCCCCTGACTCCTCCAACACGTATCTCACCACCTCCCTACACTCACCACGTCCCTACACTCACCACGTCCCTACACTCGCCACCTCCCTACACTCACCACGTCCCTACACTCACCACGTCCCTACACTCACCATGTCCCTACACTCACCACGTCCCTACACTCGCCACCTCCCTACACTCACCACGTCCCTACACTCACCACGTCCCTACACTCACCACGTCCCTACACTCACCACGTCCCTACACTCACCACCTCCCTACACTCACCACCTCCCTACACTCACCACATCCCTACACTCACCACGTCCCTACACTCACCACGTCCCTACACTCACCACGTCCCTACACTCAACACGTCACTACACTCGCCACCTCCCTACACTCACCACGTCCCTACACTCACCACGTCCCTACACTCACCACCTCCCTACACTCACCACGTCCCTACACTCGCCACCTCCCTACACTCGCCACCTCCCTACACTCACCACGTCCCTACACTCACCACGTCCCTACACTCACCACGTCCCTACACTCACCACGTCCCTACACTCAACACGTCACTACACTCGCCACCTCCCTACACTCACCACGTCCCTACACTCACCACGTCCCTACACTCACCACCTCCCTACACTCACCACATCCCTACACTCGCCACCTCCCTACACTCGCCACATCCCTACACTCACCACCTCCCTACACTCACCACCTCCCTACACTCACCACCTCCCTACACTCACCACCTCCCTACACTCGCCACCTCCCTACACTCGCCACGTCCCTACACTCACTACGTCCCTACACTCACCACGTCCCTACACTCGCCACCTCCCTACACTCACCACCTCCCTACACTCACCACCTCCCTACACTCACCACGTCCCTACACTCACCACGTCCCTACACTCACCACGTCCCTACACTCACCACCTCCCTACACTCACCACCTCCCTACCCTCACCACGTCCCTACACTCACCACCTCCCTACACTCACCACCTCCCTACACTCACCACCTCCCTACACTCACCACCTCCCTACACTCACCACCTCCCTACACTCACCACCTCCCTACACTCACCACAACTAGGGACAGGAGGTTTTCCTCACCACCTCCCTACACTCACCACGTCCCTACACTCACCACATCCCTACACTCACCACGTCCCTACACTCACCACGTCCCTACACTCACCACAACTAGGGACAGGAGGTTTTCCTCACAACGTCCCTACACTCACCACAACTAGGGACAGGAGGTTTTCCTCACAACGTCCCTACACCCACCACAACTAGGGACAGGAGGTTTTCCTCACAACGTCCCTACACCCACCACAACTAGGGACAGGAGGTTTTCCTCACAACGTCCCTACACCCACCACAACTAGGAGACAGGAGGTTTTCCTCACAACGTCCCTACACCCACCACAACTAGGGACAGGAGGTTTTCCTCACAACGTCCCTACACCCACCACAACTAGGGGACAGGAGGTTTTCCTCACAACGTCCCTACACCCACTACAACTAGGGACAGGAGGTTTTCCTCACAACGTCCCTACACTCACCACAACTAGGGACAGGAGGTTTTCCTCACCACGTCCCTACACTCACCACGTCCCTACACTCACCACAACTAGGGACAGGAGGTTTTCCTCACCACGTCCCTACACTCACCACAACTAGGGACAGGAGGTTTTCCTCACAACGTCCCTACACTCAACACAACTAGGGGCCAGGAGGTTTTCCTCACAACGTCCCTACACTCACCACAACTAGGGACAGGAGGTTTTCTTCACAACGTGACACCCACCACAACTAGGGACAGGAGGTTTTCCTCACAACGTCCCTACACTCACCACAACTAGGGACAGGAGGTTTTCCTCACAACGTAACCATAATTGCTCTACTTTCAGGCCAGGTGTCATTCTAATAAATGAATCAGGCTATCCGGTTATTTGAGCCGAAGGGAGAGAAAGGGCCAAAACCCGTAATGGGACGACCAGGGGCCTGAGAGTGTGGGACAGGCTGAGGGAGTTTCTAACAGCCTCATAGGAAGTGATATTAAACTAAATACTAAAGAGGTTAGGGTGTACAACAGGAAGCATGGGTTGTGTATGTAGGTTGTGTACGTGGGTTGTGTATGTGGGTTGTGTACGTGGGTTGTGTACGTGGGTTGTGTACGTGGGTTTTGTACGTAGGTTGTGTACGTGGGTTGTGTATGTGGGTTGTGTATGTGGGTTGTGTATGTGGGTTGTGTACGTGGGTTGTGTATGTGGGTTGTGTACGTGGGTTGTGTACGTGGGTTGTGTACGTGGGTTGTGTATGTGGGTTGTGTACGTGTGTGATTCGTTTTTAGCAACAAACAGTTAAAACACGGTGTGTCTTAAAATGACTGTTGAAGAATTCTCCCATTAGCCTAAACCTCACTTCGTCTCCGAGAAATGTGTGCGTGTTTACATCCGTGTGTGTGTTTGCCTCTGTGTGTGTGTTTGCCTCTGTGTGTGTGTTTGCCTCTGTGTGTGTGCGTGTGTGTGTGTGTGTGTGTGACTGTTTTTGTCTATTTTGTTTTGCGCATCACTGAATAGTGTGCCTGACCGTGTGCCAGGGTTAAAATTTTCCCAATATGAGCACATTAAACCATGCCAGATTATTCAAAATGTGTGTCTGTGTTTGCCAGTACGAAAAAGAGACAAGGAGACATAAAAGAGAGAGAGAGTGAAAGAGAGAGTAGGGCCGGGTGTGCTAAAATGAGTGTGGAAAATCCCTATGACTCTATATGGGAAAGGCAGACCTATTGTACAGCTGGCTTACTCTTCTCTCTCTCTCTCGCTCTCTGTTCCATCTCTCCCTCTGTTCTCTCTCTCTCTCTCTCTCTCTCTCTCTCTCTCTCTCTCTCTCTCTCTCTCTCTCTCTCTCTCTCTGCCGTGTGTAGCCGTCTCTGTGTGTAATCAGCCCTCGGCCCCTGTGTGTGAGTGATCTCACCCTGCCCACCATATACCACCACTGTCTGATGGGAGTTAAAAAAATACCTGTTTATGCCCCATGTATTGGTGTGTGTGTTTTTACCTGATGTGTAAATGTGAGCCCAGGCACACACATGTCGCATTGAACTGCACAACCTGGATTGTGTGTGCGTGTGAGTGAGTAAGTGAGTGAGTGTGTTAGTTTGTAATACAAGAGAAGTGCTCAGATGTAAAACCATATGTATTGAGTCATAGTGACCAAGCTAATGTATTAAATAATACGTGTTCAGTTTCTAGTTTAACCTCAATGATGTTACATCTGTAAAAGCTCTGTTTAGCTGGTGGAGGCTCATCCACAAATGTTAGGAACTGTGGCCTTTGAAAGATCGTCATTAGCTGGAGTGGGAATCATCAACACTCTTTACTTCCTCAAATTCAGTCAACATGAATGTATATCCAGGACTCGCATGCACATGCACATGCACACACTTTAGTGGATTACATGGAGGTGAATGGTGGTGTTATGAGCCGGTCGGTGGGAAGTCATTCAGTGCAGTACACTTCCAGGTATGACATCATTTTGTAATCTCAGCCATTTTTGATGATGACAATAATAAATTACCACCTGCCCTCTCCCTCTCTCTCTCTCTCTCTCTCTCTCTCTCTCTCTCTCTCTCTCCCTCTCTCTCTCTCTCTCTCTCTCTCTCTCTCTCTCTCTCTCTCTCTCTCTCTCTCTCTCTCTCTCTCTCTCTTTCTCTTTCTCTTTCTCTTTCTCTTTCTCTTTCTCTCTCTCTCTCTCTCTCTCTCTCTCTCTCTGTTTTTAGTCTGAATTTCAGAGAAAAGAACAAGGAAGGAAAAGGGGCAGTGAAAAAGAGAGCAGAAGACCAGGGGGCGAACGGAACAGAAAGAAGAAGAAGAAACAAGACGAGCCAAAGAAAGGAGAGCAACCGTCAGCACTCACCCCACAGAGTATAAAGGCAGAAAGGAAAAGACGAGGTGAAGAGATGAAGCCACTAAAGAGACAGAGGGGATGCTCTCCCCCCTACACGCGGGCCAAAGGGGGGAAGAAGAGAGGGGCGACAGAGACCCCCCCAGAGAGGGACAACAGGAACAAACTCAGGAAGGAGAACCAAGACGGACAGCCTCAATCCACGACCCCCGCCCACTTGCCACGGAAACAATCCACAACCTCCTCTGAAAGCTCTCAGCAGGAGCCAATCAGAGGCAGCGAGACCCCAAAGAAGGAGGGGCCTAGAGAGCAGGTGCCGCCAAGGCAACCTGAAGTTAAAGAGAAGACCAAGGACAGCAGAGGGGGGGTTGGGGGGAAACCAGGGGGGCCTAACAGTACCCCCACTTCCTCCCATAACAACACCCTCACCATCCCCACCCCCACTACCAGTCCCAGCCCTACCTCCATGTCCAGTAGAAAAACAGCCACCTTCAAGGCCAGAGTCCCCAAGAAGAAGTACATTGCTGAACACTATGCTGGTAGCAACACGCCCAGCCTCACCTTCACCCCTGCCCCCATGCACAACAGCCACAGTAACTACAGTAGTACTAGCAGTAGTATTAACATCATCAACAGCAGTAGTACTAACAGTAATAACAATAGTAATACCATTAGTAACAGTAGTAGGACAAACACTACTATTAATGGTATTAACAGCATTAGTAACAGCCATAGTAGCAGCTCAGTCAGCCACTCATTAGCCCCCAGTGTGTCCAATGAGGAGAGGAGGGTAGCCGCTAGCAGCCACAGCCATGGCCCGGGGGAACAGGGGATGACAGGGGCCTCCATAGGGCCCAACAATGGCAGTGTGGCCCCCCAGGAAAGAGAGAGAGACCCCCAGGGTGGGGAGACAGAGGCAGAGGGTGCCCCTAACTCAGTGCGCTCCGTATCCACGGATACAGCCAGCGAGCACGATCTGGAGGTGAACTCCCAGCCCAGTACCAGCCCTGCTAGAGCCCCCTACCAGGGCAGTCTGTCCGGGGCGGATGCCCTGGCCAAAGGCCTGAAGAACCAGAGAGTTCTAGCCCGCTGTCGAGGGAGAGACAGACTTAACGGAGAGCAAGGTGGGAGGGAGAGAGAGAGGGATGGACCCCTGTCTCCTATGTTCAGGGCTGGGGTGGTGCGGCGGGTGAGTGGGGGCAGCGCTGATATCCAGCTGCAGGGGGAGGAGGGGATACTCTGTTACCCCTTTCAGGGGGGGACCGCACACTCGGGGGGGGAGGAGACGAGCGTGGAGTTCATCCTGGACGCCCCTCCACCCGGCACGGCGTCCGTGGCCATCGGGACACGCGTATGTGTGCCTTTCAGAGGGGGAGGGGGGCGAGATGGGGGTGAACAGGGGACACCTCAGCTATACAGAGAAGGGGTGCTGTCCCAGGTAGACCCCCACCCTGCCGTGTCGTTCCCCTACAGGGTGCTACTGTGTGAGGATCTAGAGGCGCTGGAGAATGGAGGGAGGGAGGAGGAGGGAGGGATGGAGGAGAAGAGGGGGAGGGCGCAGGCCCAGGCTGTATGGGTGTCCAGACAGAGCCTGAGGCTGCTGACTCCCCCCTGGGAAATGCCTCACCCAGGGGGGAGCGAAAGGGAGAGGGAGAGAGAGAGGGAGGAGAGGGAGAGGAGGGAGGAGATGGAGGTGGAGAGGGAGGTGTGCCAGCTGAGTATTGGGATGGCGCTGGGTGGGCCGATGGGAGGGGGGGTGAGGTTGGTGCATAGCTTCTCTCCAGATGGGGTGGTGGGGGGGCATCACTATGGAAACGTCCCGCCCCACCCCTCCTCGTTGGTAACGACCAGCGTTGTCACCATCACTGGAGAGGGTTACCCTGACAGAGAGATAGAACAAGAGCGGGAACAAGAGAGACAGAAACAGCCCCAAACACCAGAGGAGGACATGGAGATGTCTAGGTTCACTATGGGCACCCAGCATCGCCACATCCTCTCCAAGCCCCTCCTCGGGGGGCACAGCTACCCCTCCTCCCAACACCTGGTCCAGGGCCTGGGCACGCCACTGGGCTCTCACCTGTCCTCCCTCACCTTGCCTGGCCCTGAGGCCCTGGGCATGACCCCCCCACCACACCTACCCCCTTCCAAGAGCACCCTGGTCCCCCTGGACAAGACCCCCTCCCAGATCCCCACCCCTACCCCTGGAGGGGGGTCTACCTCCTCCTCAGCCTCCTCCTCGCGCTCCCGCACCCCCCTGTTGGCCGCCCTGCAGAAGTACAAGAAGGGGGACGTGGTGTGCACCCCTAACGGTATCCGCAAGAAGTTCAACGGCAAGCAGTGGAGACGCCTCTGTTCCAGAGAGGGCTGTATGAAGGAGTCCCAGAGACGAGGCTACTGCTCACGGCACCTCTCCATGAGAACTAAAGAGATGGAGGGAGGGGGAGAGAGGGACAGGGGGAGAGGAGAAGGGGGGAGCAGTTCGGGGACGGTCACCCCCTCAGACCTGCGTGGGTTTGACTGGGATGAGACGTCCAGAGACAGCAGCGAGGCCAGCAGTAGAGGAGACTCCCGCCCTCGGCTGGTGCTGCCCTCCCTCCTACCCCATGACTTCTCCAGGTTTGACTTTGACGAGTGTGAGGCAGCAACCATGCTGGTGTCTCTGGGCAGCTCTCACTCTGGGACCCCCTCCTTCTCCCCAATCTCCAACCAGTCCCCTTTCTCCCCTGCCCCTTCTCCCTCACCCTCCCCCCTCTTCGGATTCCGTCCCGCCAACTTCTCCCCCATCACCGCCTCCTCCGTCCTCCCCCCTCCTCGCAGACACAGACACCCCAGTGCCACAGGGGGAAAGTTGGGCACCCCTGGGGGGGCAGAGAGGGAGAGGCATACCTCAGGGGTCCAGCCGTCCTTCCACACTAACCTGACCTTCACTGTCCCCATGAGCCCTAGCAAACGCAAAACAGACGTTCCCCCTCCTCCCTCCTCCCACCCCCACCACGACTACCCCCCCAAACCTGAGCTGGAGCAGGGGGACCTGAACCCTGCCTCGTTCCCCGTCCTCTCCCCCCAGACCCCAGCACACACCCACGCTTACACACCCACCTTCTCCGGTCCCCGAGGGCTGAGCACACCAACCAGCCGGCCCCCCTCCTCCCCCGCCACCTCCCCCCCTCCCCTCCTGGTGTCCCCAACTCCCCCCTCCCCTCCAGACTCAGGCCCCTGCCGTTTCCACCCCACATCCCAGCAGGCCTTGCGGGACTCTCCAGTGATCGTGCGGAACCCGGAGGTTCCTCTGGCCAAGTTCACAGAGCGTCCGTTAGGCCGTGGGGGGGGGGGAGTAGGTGAGCCTAAGAGTCTTAACAGCGTTACTCCCCAGCCTGTCTCCACTCTCCAAGTCCCTGTACCCATCAACGCTGCTGCTGCCGCGGCAACCAACGGCACCGTCCTCCTCCAGAGCCCCACCCCCACCCTAGTGCTGGTGTCATCCGCCTCGCCCTCCCTGACCTCCGTCACCCCCGGTTACCCCACTTTGGCTTGCATCTCCATCACGCCCCCCTCTTCGGGACCCCCCCTCACCAACCCAGCCAGCCCAGGGGAAGGGCGGGGTAGGACGGAGAGGACAGGCTCGTTTGGGGGGGAGGTTCAGCAGCCAGTGGCCTGTCACCCCTCTCCTACAGCCCTGCTGCCCCTCATACTGCCTGCAGAGAACCTGCACCCCACACCATGCAAAGACATCATCATGGGACGCCCCGGGACAGGTGAGACACACTGGGAGACAGCCTGGACATGAAGGGATGAGATGGGGTAGAGGTACAGGGGGAGGGATGAGATGGGGTAGAGGTACAGGGGAGGGATGAGATGGGGTAGAGGTACAGGGGAGGGATGAGATGGGGTAGAGGAACAGGGGGAGGGATGAGATGGGGTCGAGGTACAGGGGGAGGGATGAGATGGGGTAGAGGAACAGGGGAGGGATGAGATGGGGTAGAGGAACAGGAGGAGGGATGAGATGGGGTAGAGGAACAGGGGGAGGGATGAGATGGGGTAGAGGAACAGGGGGAGGGATGAGATGGGGTAGAGGAACAGAGGGAGGGATGAGATGGGGTCGAGGAACAGGGGAGGGCTGAGATGGGGTAGAGGTACAGGGGGAGGGATGAGATGGGGTAGAGGAACAGGGGGAGGGATGAGATGGGGTAGAGGAACAGGGGGAGGGATGAGATGGGGTAGAGGTACAGGGGAGGGATGAGATGGGGTAGAGGAACAGGGGGAGGGATGAGATGGGGTAGAGGAACAGGGGGAGGGATGAGATGGGGTAGAGGAACAGGGGGAGGGATGAGATGGGGTAGAGGAACAGGGGGAGGGATGAGATGGGGTAGAGGAACTGAGAGGGATGAGTTTTGGGCAGAGAAACAGGGAGCGGGATAAGGGGGGTGAGATATGCTATGATTATAATGTTCTGATTATTTAATGTGACTACTAGGCTTTGATTATTGTGTTTAACTCCAGGCGAGGACCTAGGTTGGCATCGTGAAATGGAAGAGCTTTCGAAACGTGAATGCACTGTTTGTTGTAGCAGCAGCGTGAAAATGGTTACCTAGTTTCATTTTCCACCAAATTCATATTTAAGGAACAGGGATTGACTTCTGGACAGGTCGTTTCACTCGTCAAACAGAATGAGTTAAGTGACATTTTAGTGAAGGGAGGGTACTGGGATGTCTGGTCTGTTCAGCAGGGCTTACAGTCCGTGCTTTCCTTGCTCCTTGGGACCTCCCTACCCCATTGAAGTTGGCATTTTAAAATACTTTAGGTTAGGGTAACAGTAGGGGTTAGGGTTTAGGGTAACAGTAGGGGTTAGGGTTTAGGGTAACAGTAGGGGTTAGGGTTTAGGGTAACAGTAGGGGTTAGGGTTTAGGGTAACAGTAGGGGTTAGGGTTTAGGGTAACAGTAGGGGTTAGGGTTTAGGGTAACAGTCGGGATTAGGGTTTAGGGTAACAGTAGGGGTTAGGGTTTAGGGTAACAGTAGGGTTTAGGGTAACAGTAGGGGTTAGGGTTTAGGGTAACAGTAAGGGTTAGGGTTTAGGGTAACAGTAGGGATTAAGGTTAGGGTTTAGGGTAACAGTAGGGGTTAGGGTTTAGGGTAACAGTAGGGGTTAGGGTTTAGGGTAACAGTAGGGGTTAGGGTTTAGGGTAACAGTAGGGGTTAGGGTTTAGGGTAACAGTAGGGGTTAGGGTAACAGTAGGGATTAAGGTTAGGGTTTAGGGTAACAGTAGGGGTTAGGGTTTAGGGTAACAGGAGGGATTAAGGTTAGGGTTTAGGGTAACAGGAGGGGTTAGGGTTTAGGGTAACAGTAGGGGTTAGGGTTTAGGGTAACAGTAGGGGTTAGGGTTTAGGGTAACAGTAGGGGTTAGGGTTTAGGGTAACAGTAGGGATTAAGATTAGGGTAACAGTAGGGGTTAGGGTTTAGGGTAACAGTAGGGATTAAGGTTAGGTTAGGGATAGCACTGACCCAGTTCTTACAGTAACAAGGAAGGGCTGGTCGGTGACTGTTGGGTCAGAGTCGGGAAATCAGTTCAGTTTAAATGGGTATAAAATACAGGATATACTGTATGTAATGTAGGCCACATACGGACCGTTTCCCCCATCTCTCGCTGGGTGTGTGCGTGTCATCATTGTTTGAGACTGGGTTTAGATAGAGAGTGGGGAAGCCTCTGAAAGAGAGGATGGGAGGATGAATGACATTTGGTGTTTTGTCTTTGAGAGAATGCTACTGACATGAATCCTCTCAGGCCCATCTCTGCAGTGCCGTCTGACTGTAAGAAGGGGTACAGTCCCAGTTAGGATAGGCTACCACTGCACCAGTACGGTCAATTCTATCATTCTGCTGTGTGTGTGTTCTGGTGTGTGTGTCAGTTTATCTAATAAACAATAGGACAGTATTGACAGGAGGTAATCCCACAGGAGAACCGTGGGTGGGTGGGTGGGTGTGTGTGTGTGTGTGTGTGTGTGTGTGTGTGTGTGTGTGTGTGTGTGTGTGTGTGTGTGTGTGTGTGTGTGTGTGTGTTTGCGTGTGTGTGTTTGCGTGTGTGTGTTTGCGTGCGTGCGTGTGTGTGTGTCTCTAAAGAGACGGAGCGATGGTTTGGTTAGCTGCCTTTCCCCAAAGGCTATTATCTACTCACGCCAATTATCAATGACGCATTGTGTGTGTGTTTGAGCGTGTGTGTGTGTCTCTGTGTCATGTTGTATAGTATGAAGGGGTAAAATAAGGTCTGGGAGTTCTTTTTGAGTGAGTTGCATTGGGCTCGTCCATTTTAGAGTTGTGTGTGTTTGCATGTGCACGTTACAGTGCCAGAGTGCATGTGGGTGTGTAAAGAATCCTCTGTGCTTCAAGCTCCTGTGTGGGCTCTCTTTCTCTCTGCGTGTCTCTGTGTGTGTGTGTCTCTCTGTGTATCTCTGTGTGTGTGTGTGTGTTCTCTTTCACTCTGCGTGTCTCTGTGTGTGTGTGTCTCTCTGTGTATCTCTGTGTGTGTGTGTGTTCTCTTTCTCTCTGTGTGTCTCTGTATGTGATCAATAAACAATGAATCAACATTTCTCCATCTGCGCTGGAGCAGTGGTATGACATTTAGATGGCCTATTGTTGTATTCAGTGTGTGTGTGATTGTATGTGTTGTAGGTCTAGCTATTTGTCTGTCTTTGCGAGACAAGTGTATGTGGGTGTTTTTTCTCTCTTGAGAGAAAGAGGGTGTGAGTTCTTGTTTGTGCATGTGGTTGTCAGAGAGAAACTAGGGAGAAGTGTGTGTGCTTACTGCGTAGTTACGATGAGCTTTAAGTGTAAAACTGCTACACACACACAACAAATAATAGCCTAACATATTGCAGATAAAAGTGACATTATACAGTTGAAGTCGGGACAGTATTTTCACTTTGGACGAATTGTGTGCCCATAGTGAACTGCATCCTACTCTGTCCTAGATTGCTAATATATGCATATTGTTATTACTATTGGATAGGAAACACTCTGAAGTATCTAAAACTGTTTGAATTATGTCTGTGAGTATAACAGAACTCATAGGGCAGGGAATCTTCAAAACAGGAAGTGAAATTCTGAATGCGGGTCTAATTTTAAGTCATCGCCTCTTCACTTCCAAATAAGATATGGATCTGTTAGCACTTCCTACGCCTTCCACTAGATGTCCTCATTCAGTAGAACGTGGAATGGAGCCTCTGGTGTGAACTTTGACCGAATGGGAGGGGAATGAGTCACTGTCCTGGCAGAATGCAATTTGCCTGTTGCGCGTTCGTCTGTTGATATCACCATCGTTCCATTTGGCTGCAGATGAAAATGTATGTTCCGGTTGGAACGTTATTGGATATATATGAAAATAACATCCTGAAGATTGATTCTCTACTTAGTTTGACCAGTTTATTCGACCTGGAATATATATTTTTTAAGTTTTCGTCCGAGTTCTCCTGGACCAGCGTCAGCTTTTGGGCACGTGAGCTGAAAGTGCTAGCAAATGCAGCATATTGGACATTATGGAACAAAACAACGATTTATTGTGGAACTGCATTCTGATGAAAGATCATCAAAGGTAAGAGAATATTTATGATGTAATTTCGTATTTCTGTTGACTCCAACATGGCAGAGAAATATATTTACGTCTGAGCGCCGTCTCAGATTATTGCATGGTAGGCTTTTTTCGTAACGTTTAAAAAAATCTGACACAGCGGTTGCATTAAGAACCAGTGTATCTGTAATTATGTGTAGAACGTATCTTTCGTCAAAGTTTATGATGAGTATTTCTGTTATCTGGCGTAGCACTCTGTAATTACTCTGGATATTTTGGAGGCATTTCTGAACATGGCGTCAATGTAAACCCAGATTTGTTGATATAAATGTGCATATTATCGAACAAAACATAAATGTATTGTGTAACATGTCATATGAGTGTCATCTGATGAAGATTATCAAAGGTTAGTGATTCATTTTCTCTAATTCTGCTTTTATGACTCCTATCTTTGGCTGGGAAAAATTGCTGTTTTTTTTTGTTGATTTGGTGGTGGTCTAACATAAATATATGTTGTGTTTTCGCTGTAAAACATTTTAAAAATCGGACATGATGGGTAGATTAACAAGATGTTTATATTTCATTTGCTGTATTGGACTTGTTAATGTGTGAAAGTTAAATATTTCTAAATAATATTTTTTAATTCCCGCACCACCTTTTCAGCTGAATGGGGAGTTCCCCTAGGCCATAACAGGTTTTAAGCCATTTTGCCACAACTTTGGAAGTATGCTTGGGGTCATTGTCCATTTGGAAGATCCATTTGTGACCAAGCATTAACTTCCTGACTGATGTTTTGAGATGTTGCTTCAATATATCCACGTAATTTCCCTGCCTCATGATGCCATCTATTTTGTGAAGTGCACCAGTCCCTCCTGCAGCAAAGCACCCCCACAACATGATGCTGCCACCCCCGTGCTTCACCATTGGGATGGTGTTCTTCAGCTTGCAAGCCTCCCCTTTTAACTCCAAACATAACAATGGTCATTATAGCCAAACAGTTCTATTTTTGTTTCATCAGACCAGAGGACATTTCTCCAAAAAGTACGATCTTTGTCCCCATGTGCAGTTGCAAACTGTTGTCTGGCTTTTTAACGGCGGTTTTGGAGCAGTGGCTTCTTCCTTGCTGAGCGGCCTTTCAGGTTATGTCGATATAAGACTCGTTTTACTGTGGATATAGATACCTTTTTTAACCTGTTTCCTCCAGCATCTTCACAAGGTCCTTTGCTGATGTTCTGGGATTGATTTGCACTTTTCACACCAAAGTACGTTCATCTCTAGGAGACCGAACGCGTCTCCTTCCTGTGCAGTATGACGGCTGCGTGGTCCCACGGTGTTTATACTTGCATACTATTTTTGTACACCTTCAGGCGTTTGGAAATTGCTCCCAAGGATGAACCAGACTTGTGGAGGTCTACAATTTTTTTTCTGAGGTTTTGGCTGATTTCTTTTGATTTTCCCATGATGTCAAGCTAAGAGGCACTGAGTTTGAAGGTAGGCCTTGAAATACATCCACAGGTACACCTCCAATTGACTCAAATGATGTCAATTAGCCTATCAGAAGCTTCTAAAGTCATGACATCATTTTCTGGAATTTTCCAAGCTGTTTAAAGGCACAGTCAACTTAGTGTATGTCAACTTCTAACCCACTGGAATTGTGATACAGTGAATTATAAATGAAATAATCTGTCTGTAAACAATTGTTGGAAAAATTACTTATGTCATGTACAAAGTAGATGTCCTAACCGACTTGCCACAACTATAGTTTTTTAACAAGAAATTTGTGGGGTGGTTGAAAAACAAGTTTTAATGACTCCAACCTAAGTGTATGTAAACTTCCGACTTCAACTGTATACACTGAACAGAAATATAAACGCAACATGGAACTATTTCAACGACTTTACTGAGTTACAGTTCATATAAGGAAATCAGTCAGATTCATATAAGGAAATCAGTCATTAGGCCATAATCTGGGAACCAGGCCCAGCCAATTAGAATTAGCTTTTCCCACAAAAGAGCTTTATTGCAGACAGAAATACTCCTCAGTTTCATCAGCTGTCCGGGTGTCTGGCCTCAGACGGTCCCGCAGGTAAAGAGGCTGGATGTGGAGTTCCTGGGCTGGCATGGTTACACGTGGTCTGCGGTTGTGAGGCCGGTTGGACCTACTGCCAAATTATCTAAAACAAGGCGGCTTATGGTAGAGAAATTGACATTAAATTCTCTGGTAACAGCTCTGGTGGCCATTCCTGCAGTCAGTATGCCAATTGACAAAACTGCACATTTTAGAAGTGGCCTTTTATTGTCCCCAGGTCAAGGTGCAACTATGTAATGATCATGCTGTTTAATCAGCTTCTTGATTTGGATTATCTTGGCAAAGCAGAAATGCTCACTGACAGGGATGTAAACACATTTGGACACCAAATTTGAGAGAAATCATATTTTTGCGCGTATGGTACATTTTAGGGATCTTTTATTTCAGCTCATGAAACTGCATGTTGCGTTTATATATATTTTTTATAACATCATGTACTTTCACACTGGGCAGGTCACTTATAAGATGATTCCAGCACCCCCTTCCCTCCATTCTCTACTGAATGGCTGTACAATTGAGTTAGTTGGTAGACCTCCAGCTTTGGCTAGAGGTGAGATGTGAGAGAGAAGGGAGGAGGAGGAGTGAGTCAGGTAAATTAGATTGAACTCTGTTGAAGAAGTGAGACAGAAGGATGAGTTTTCTGCAGCTTCCTTCCCCTGTTTCCACTCCTCCTTCCACCCATCCAATACAATGTTCCATTTATTCATGTTTATTATCGTCACACACACTTCAAAGTCACAGTCTGGGATTTGTGTTTCAGCCTAACAGTAGCCCTGCCATTCGGTTTGGTGAACTGAGGGATGTGGCTGGGAAATGTAACCACTCTCAAACTCAGACGGAACTCTGGATTCAGGGACTGCATGTGTGTTTGTAACTCAAAGTTCATTTTATAAAGAGAGTAAGAGGGTCAATGTCAGAGCAGAGGGTAGTGCTGTAAAATTGATAGAACCATTGAGAGACTATGTGAGAAAAGGATGAGGTGGAGGGAGAGAGGATGAAAGGGAAAAGTATGTAATATGTGCATGATGCATTGTAAGTAGTGTGTGTGTGTGTGCAACCACGCATCAATCATCGAACACCGGAAATGATGTGTACGTGCCAAAACGTCTGTTGCCATGGCAACAAAGCAAACACTCCCATACACCGATGTACACGCACACAACATGCAGTACAAATAGAAGCTGGCGCTACGCAGTTCCCCTTCCCTTCGCAGTCAGTGGAAGTGGAAAGACATAGTCCTGCCTCTTTCGGTTCATCTCTGACATTTTAGTTAACATTTGAACATGGACACAAGACAAAAATATGATGTTTTGCTCTCTAAATTGATTTGTAGTTGACTTTGAAGTGCTCGGGTCAAATCTTTATTTGCATGTTTGTACTGTTAATGTTACCACAGAACCTAGCACGAAATACACATCACACAAAGTCATGGCAACTGTGTTTTTCTCAGGCTTTATTACCTGCTAAGGGCAATTTGCTGTACATCATATGGAACAACATGGACGCATAAATAGTACTCTGATAAACAACTTAGGCCTCTACATTACATTTTGACACGCCTACTCTAACATTTTGATTTCAGAATCTGACTGTTCTCTAAATAATTCAAATCAACGGTTTCACTTCTTATTCTAGTTAGGCTATGTGCTCCACCTTTAAAGTGACCACCTACAGCAGTAGCCTAGTTCTGGCCAGGCCCGGTCAAACAAGGTTATGCTGTTACTTTCTGGAATACAAATCTACTGTATGTAGCATGAATGAACCTTTTGTAGTGAGGTTAGGACTGTGCGTGTGGTTGGTGTGTGCTTCATACAGAGTATATTAGAACTAACTTCTCAGCCCTGTGTTAGTTAGTAGACCCTGTTAGTTACTCAGAGCCAAATGGAAACTCCAGCTTTCTCTGTGATTATGAGGTGAAATCTGGATAGTCGGTGCTTCACAGCCAGCCTGACTGGGCTTAGCACCTTCACACACATCTACCCAACAGCAGGCGGGCACACACACACCCACCACTGGGGCCGGCCAGGCACAAACACACACACAGATGCAGCACGGGGCACGCCACGCACACCCAACACAGGGCACTCACTTATACACACACACCCAACACAGGGCACTCACTTACACACACACACCCAACACAGGGCACTCACTTACACACACACACACCCAACACAGGGCACTCACTTATACACACACACCCAACACAGGGCACTCACTTATACACACACATACAACACAGGGCACTCACTTATATACACACTCAGGAAAAGCAACTGGAGACCCGTCTCTTCCCCTCTCCTTTCTCTGTCTCGCTCTGCCTTTTCCAAACCACAAAAAGCTCCCATTCTCCATGTTAACCCTTCGCTCCATAGACTGCAGTCTCCTCCTCTCCCTCTCGCCATCCTGGTCTACCCGGATACAGATACCCGGGAATAACAACCCCCCCCCCCCTTTACGTAACACTTAAAGCCCCGCACTGGCTCCCAGACCATGGCAACAGACTACCACACATCTGGATAGACTAACACTCATTCATATCGTGATAGTTATATTACCGTGTATATATAGTCAAATACACAAGGGCAGGCTTATGCGTCACTATTGTACTTCATAAAACATATATTTTTTGGGGGGGGTCTAAAAAGTACATTTTTAATGTTCCTCTGAAGTACAGGTGCTCTCCGGCCTAAGTTAGACTTAGATTTACTTTAGGAGAGCAGTTTTTATTTTAGGGAGGTCGAATATCTCTCTTCCCGCTCTCTTCTTCTCTCTCCTGCTCGAGTGTTTTCCCAGGCTGTCTGGCATGGCTCTGTCCGTCTGCTGGTGCTTTATCTGCTGGCTCATACTGCCTCCAGGTGGACAAACACACACATTACATCTCAGCCACAGAACAGGGACGGGGAGGACGGCGCACCTAGACGCTGATCTGGAGTCAGTTTGGTGTGTTCCCCCCTATAATGGTTAAGGTTAGGATTTGGCAATGTTGAGTTGATCCTAGATCAGTGGCTAGGGAGTGAGAACAGGAGAAGTACTGTGCTCTTGAACAGGGTAATGCTCAATGTTAGTGCACATGTGTCCTGTGTCTGAAAATAACAGACGACAAAGAGCTCGACTGTCGATGGTGGATATGTGTGTACCGAAGAACATTGAGCATCTCTTGTACCTATGTCCATGATTTGTCTGAGCAGGCTGGATCACACACTGAAACACACACAGCTTATGGTCTCAGGAAAGCTTCAGGATGACATGACGCACACTAGTTCTGTTTTTTACAGAAGCCGAATTCCATGATTTGATTACTCACGAATAGATGACATCATAACGCTCTGTCTCTATGGAAGACACAGAGGCCAGGTGGAGGGTGGTGTGTGTTGTGGTGCGTTCAGGGGGCCATTGGTCTCCACAAGTGACATGTGGACTTGTGCCCAACATGACTGTTACCGTGGTAACTGTGAAGGGTGGAGAATCGAGTTATAATTGGATAGAGCAAATGATTGGTAGGTGGAAGGAGAGAGAGGGGAGAGATGGATTTGGGGAGTGGGAGAAAGTGGGCGGGAGAAAGGCGAGAGCCCCTATATGTGATGCCAGGTGAGAGTGGGAGTCAGGGTGGGTGTTGGAGGGAGAAAGAGGCGAGAGAGAGAGACTGTGGCGTGCCCCTATATGTGATGCCAGATGAGAGTGGGAGTCAGGATGGGTGTTGGAGGGAGAAAGAGGCGAGAGAGAGAGACTGTGGCGTGCCCCTATATGTGATGCCAGATGAGAGTGGGAGTCAGGATGGGTGTTGGAGGGAGAAAGAGGCGAGAGAGAGAGACTGTGGCGTGCCCCTATATGTGATGCCAGGTGAGAGTGGGAGTCAGGGTGGGTGTTGGAGGGAGAAAGGCGAGAGAGAGAGACTGTGGCGTGCCCCTATATGTGATGCCAGATGAGAGTGGGAGTCAGGGTGGGTGTTGGAGGGAGAAAGGCGAGAGAGAGAGACTGTGGCGTGCCCCTATATGTGATGCCAGATGAGAGTGGGAGTCAGGATGGGTGTTGGAGGGAGAAAGAGGCGAGAGAGAGAGACTGTGGCGTGCCCCTATATGTGATGCCAGGTGAGAGTGGGTGTTGGAGGGAGAAAGGCGAGAGAGAGAGACTGTGGCGTGCCCCTATATGTGATGCCAGATGAGAGTGGGAGTCAGGATGGGTGTTGGAGGGAGAAAGAGGAGAGAGAGAGAGACTGTGGCGTGCCCCTATATGTGATGCCAGGTGAGAGTGGGAGTCAGGGTGGGTGTTGGAGGGAGAAAGGCGAGAGAGAGAGACTGTGGCGTGCCCCTATATGTGATGCCAGATGAGAGTGGGAGTCAGGGTGGGTGTTGGAGGGAGAAAGGCGAGAGAGAGAGACTGTGGCGTGCCCCTATATGTGATGCCAGGTGAGAGTGGGAGTCAGGGTGGGTGTTGGAGGGAGAAAGGCGAGAGAGAGAGACTGTGGCGTGCCCCTATATGTGATGCCAGATGAGAGTGGGAGTCAGGGTGGGTGTTGGAGGGAGAAAGGCGAGAGAGAGAGACTGTGGTGTGCCCCTATATGTGATGCCAGGTGAGAGTGGGAGTCAGGGTGGGTGTTGGAGGGGGCGGAAAGTCAGGGACTTCACGTAGAGCCTCATGTCAGAGAACAGGAAACACCCACAGAGAAACTGGACATAAACGCACAGACACACATACCCGCAGCACAGATCAACACCTCATACAGTGTGAAGATATTCCTGTAGACACAGAGTATTATGCAGTCCCTCAATATGTAGCTTTTGGTTCGATGAGAACAAACTCCTACACAGATACAGTGCAGAGCTCCACCAATCAGAGACAGGAGAGGGAGATTGTTAAGCTTAGCTGAGGGGGTCTCTCTCCTTCAAGATTTTCTCCCTTTAATTTCAACACTCTCCTCTCCATGTCCTTTCGTTTTGTCCTCTGGACTAGTGGTTTGTCACTATTCAGTCAAGTCTGCATGGTGATCTATTAGGTCTCTCAGAGGTAGGGGAGTATTCAGCCCAAGTGATCTCATAATTCTAGGTTCAGTCTATCCTCAATTTAATGGCTTGAATGTCTATTGATAATCTCTTGTATTTCCTGCCTGTTGTTCTGTGATCTGTCTGCACCCGCGTGCTGTTTCATTTGTTGCTACCCAACATTCTTTCCTACCAAACATAATCACATAGTCTACCAAACGAAATGACTCTTGTATAACTTGCACATGTTAAAGCCCCCATGTAGTCTTTTTCTTTTTATATCATCACTGTGGGCCCAATTCAGACACAGGAAATGAATACCTTTCCTACACACGCCTTTCCTACACACTCTCAGTAGTTGGTATTCACACTTACCTTATGCCAGGTACATAACAGGCTTTGTCGGCTTGGTTTGGAATACATTTTATTCAACCGCTGAACCCCCCCCCCCCCCCCCCCCCCCCCACTTGCCGCTCAACAGATTTTCTCGTTTAGTTTTGATTCAATGTATCTAAAGCCATCCCTTTAAATGTGGCACCTTTAATTAGAATTGTCTCGACAGACTATATGGAGGGAACAGTTCAGATTATTAGGGATCAATGAAAGAAAGACATGAAAATACATGTATATTCATCTCTGTTTCATCATCTTGTAGATGATTTAGGGTTAGGAAAGCATTTATAAACTCATAAAAAACAGGCTTGTAGAGGCTTTATGCACAAAATATACGGAACAAAAATATAAAATGCAATAATTTGAAAGATTTTACTGAGTTACAGTTCATATAAGAAAATCTGTTCATTTAATACATTCATTTGGTTTGAAATCCATGGATTTCACATGACTAGGAATACAGATATGCATCTGTTGGTCACAGATACCTTTAATAAAAAAAGGTAGGGACGTGGATCAGAAAACCAGTCAGTATATGTTGACCACCATTTACCTCATGCAGCGCGACACATTTCCTTTGCATAGAGTTGATCAGGCTGTTGATTGTGGCCTGCGTTGATATTTTTGTTCAGTGTAGTTTAATAACAGTGTACCCTCAGCGACAGGGCTGTAACCTCCCCTCTCTCCCTCTGTCGCTCTCTGTAGCGGTTTATATGTATTGACATGGTCAGAGCTCAGGGCAGTTTCAAAGCTGTAGTCTCTCACTTTTTTCGTCGAGGTCGGGTCTAATGCCCATTAGTTTATCCGTTCGCTTAACGCCACAGGCTTGGGCATTCCCATGACAGAAGTGACTCCCTCAGAGACTGGGGAGAAAATCCCAGCTGAATGGACAACACAATGAATGACAGATTAGAACACTTCAAAGAATAAGTCTGTTTCTACTGCCATTTAAATTTTGATAAAGTGAATCTTTCAACAACACAAAATCCTGAATTTTTCATTTACAGTTTTTTTTACAATCCCTTTGGCACTAATTTCAGAACCTTGTGGTCATTTTTCAAAACTCTAGACACAAAACTCAAAACGGTCATCACTTGTAACACAGGCTGTCCAATGTTCAAAACATTGCATTGTGCATTCATATCTTTAAAGAAACCTTGCACTTGCAGAATCATTGGTTCAAATATCTCAATATCATGAAATATCAAAGGAACATTAATTTAGATCACCCAAACACAAGATACCGATAGTTTCACTGTTCGTTCATTCATTAAATATTGTAGTACAAAATATGTGATACATGTTTCATTATGGTACTACACATAAATACATCACTGTAAAAGGACTAGTAAAGAGAATAGAGTGGAATACAGTGGACACAGTGGAATCAGTGAACAAAATATGACATTTATTGATGAAATACAATAAAATCACTCATAGGTTTCTTTGAATCAAAGCAAAAATAATTAGCTACAAAAAAAGAAGAAAAATACAGTAAAACATCACCTGCAGTGTTCCTCACCTGGCTTACCGTAAAACATCACCTGCAGTGTTCCTCACCTGGCTTACCGTAAAAAGCAAAACAAAGGATTGATTACTGTACTTCTATATTTCCATCAACCCTGTCTTGTGGATTTGGCCAAAAGTTCTCATCCACATCACAATGGATGTTTTCATTAGCTAAACATCTTGGGAAGAATCTTCGGGCATGGCGAATCCAGGCCTGACACTGGTCTGCCGTGATGTCATTGCATGCGTCATCCATGGCCTGGAGAAGGGTGGCATGTTCGTGAGAGCGCCTACAATATACCTTCCACCTCCATGTGGAGAAAGATTCCTCAATCGGGTTTTAGGAAAGGAGAGTACGGTGGTAAGTACAGGGTGGTAAATTGTGGATGGGCCTGAAACCATGCTTGCACCATTTGAGCATGGTGGAACCTGATATTATCCCACACAATGACATAGGTCATGCCATCAGCTCTACAGACCTTATTTAGCCCATCAAAGAAGGTTACATTAGAACAGCGAATCATGTGGCTGCCTGCAACTTAATATATAGAGTGTATAGAGTAGAGAGCTTTAGTTGTTGTTCTACCTAACATTAGAACGGGCAAGATACATAATCTAAGATACTATGGCTGTGGTATGATTGTTGATGCCACACATGGTGATTCCAGCATCTCAGAAACAGCTGCCCTCCTGGGATTTTTACGCACTACAGTCTCTAGAGTTTACAGAGAACGGTGCGATAAACAAAACACATTCAGTGAGCGGCAGTTCTGTGGGAAAAACACCTTGTTAATGAGAGAGATCTGAGGAGAATGTCCAGACTCATTCAAGCTAACGGAAAGGCCACACATGCTCAAATAACAGCTGTTTAAAACAGTGGTGTGCAGAAGGGCATTTCTTACCGTACAACACTGTGAATAATTCAGGCTGTTGTGGAGGCAAAAGGGGGTCCTACCCCGTACTAGATGTGTGTACCTAATAAAGCGGCCGGTGAGTGTACAGTAATGTCAAATCTGAAAACATGGTCTGGAAAAGTGGTACATGGGACCATAGAAACAGTCTCTGATACAGAATGATGATGAAATATTACATCCATAGATAATGTAGTCCAATTGGTTCATGTTCCACGGTAATTGATGTCAATGGACCTCATTATCCTGAAACTTTCATGATCTAAACATGGAATATTGTTTGGCAGTTTCCATAAAACTATGCATTAAGAGTAATGCAACAGTTACTTATCATTTTGAGCAGTTGTATCAATTAATAGTTAGATCATTGTAATGAAATGAATAGACAGTCATCTCAGATGTAATGTGAGAATTGCATTTTGAAATGGTAATACTTTGATGTTAAGTTGTGTCATTGACAGTAGCTGCGAGCAGATACTGTATGTCTGTCTTTCAGTAGTGGTTCTGGAACAGTTAGTTGTTTACTATGACAACAACATCTGCCTCATCTGAGCTAGTAGCGCTCGCCGTGACCTTATTGGCTGGCTCCCAAAGCTCCCTGTGAGATGACTGGCTAGAAGAGGGAGATTAGACCCTCCCTCTATTGTATTTGTGTCTGATTGAACAGAATAGTTGAAATAAAATGTACACTGTGCTGGAGGGTATTAGACACACTATTTGTCATAGTTTAGACTGTGTGTTGTGAAGTACAGTATTTGCAGCTGTTAGTGAGAAGTGTGTAGATGTACTGTGCCAAAACACAAAATTTGTCATAATGTGTGTATGTTTGCACGTGTTATGAGTTTTCTATTAGCAGCAGTTTTTAGTGATAAATTATATGTAGACATCTATAGGCAACCTTTTATCCAGTAATATGAGTCGCAGTCAGTGCCCTTAGTAGTTGGTGTGTGTGTGTGTGTGTGTGTGTGTGTGTGTGTGTGTGTGTGTGTGTGTGTGCGTGTGTGCGTGTGTGCGTGCGTGCGTGCGTGCGTGCGAGCGTGCCAGAGATCCATCTCCCCCATCTCTGGCCTCTCCACCCTTCCTCCCATAAGAGAAGTTCTGTTTTCCCTCCATCTCTCCTCCCCTCTACACAGAATGACTGTTAGTTTATTTTTACACTGATACTACCTCCCTCTCTTCTATTCCCACCCATTTTTCCCTGTTTCTAAAACCTCCACCACTCATTTTCTTTCTCAGTCCTGGTTTGTGTGTAAGTGCGACTGCGTATGTGTGTACAGGTGTGCATGTGTGTACACGCGTGTGTGCTTGTATCTCTCAGAAAGCGTGTGTGCTTGTTGTGTGTGTGCATGATATGTGTGCTCAACATATACAAACACACACATTTAAAAATCAGTCTGGGGGATGTTAAGCTGCACTATGGAATCATTTAGAAAATACATTTTCTGGGATTGAATGGGCTTTTTATGGTGGAAAATGACATCATTGCTCGCCTCCCCTCTCCGTCTCTGACTAATGACACGGAAACTGAGAGAAACGCTCCACAAACAACTCAATCATTTACCACTCAGTTTACATGCCAGTGTGTGTGCCAACCACGCATAGCAGTGTGTGTGTGTGTGTGTGTGTCACATACACGTTGTTAAATAACATGTTGTAATAGAGTGAATAATTGTCCAACCATCTGATTTTATGGTGGTGAAAATGTATTTCATCGTTCCACAACCATTAGGCTACTTCTAATACTTCTAATGCTCATGACTACCATTATGTGGAACTGCTGCTGTTGTCTGTACTGCCACTATTTAAAACACAATGGTAGTGGAGCAATTAGTTGAAGAAGTAGTAGAGTAGTAGTCTAGTTGGAAAAGACACTGGCGTTGGTTCCTCTAAGCTTCTCTAATGCTGCTAATTACTCATTACCAATACTCTGTCTCTTTTTTGCATTCCTGTAATTCAGTCACATTGTGTGTGTGTATGCACTGCTGAGTCACAAAACACATGGCTGAGCACTGAGCAGCAGTTATAACATCAGAGAGTAGGCTACATTAGATGATGCTAGATGACTGGTTGATGTTATTACACTGTAATAACCCTACAGGCTCAGAGGATAAATGACATGATTCCTGGAATGTGGAAGGGAATTGTCTGGAAATATTATTAATGCATTTAATAACAAAAAGCCCAAAGATACAGATAGTGTGGTCTCACAGGCATTACCGGGTTGTCACTAGTTACCACAGCCACAAAGTCATAAACCCTGCCTATTTCTACAATTGATCTTCTTAAAATTGTGAACCTAACTAAACCTAAACCTAACTCTAACCTTAGTGGAAGCGACAGCATTTTAGCAACATGACATTTTATTTTAAAAATCTGTTCATATACAGCCACAGGAAGAATATTACACTTTTTTTTTTATTCTAAGCGAACACTTAAATATGGTAATTTTCATGTAAGGCATTTGTGAAAATTCTATAGCAATATAGAGTGGGAAAGCAGCCATGTGTTTGGACAATTAAAAGATACAGCAGTAAATAAAAACTAATAACAACATACAGTACCAGTCAAAAGTTTGGATACACCTACTCATTCCAAAATATTTGTACTATTTTCTACATTGTAGAATAATAGGGAAGACATCAAAACTATGAAATAACACATATGGAATCATGTTGTAACCAAAAACGTGTTATACAAATTTGAGATTCTTTAAAGTAGCCACCCTTTGCCTTGATGACAGCTTTGCACACTTGGCATTCTCTCAACCAGCTTCTTGAGGAATGCTTTTCCAACAGTCTTGAAGGAGTTCCCACATATGTTGAGCACTTGTTGACTGCTTTTCCTTCACTCTGTAGTCCCCACCCATGCTAACTGCACCCATGCTAACTGGCTAGCTTGCCACTTCCAGACACAAATGAATGAACACCTCACTCTGCCTATTTTAATCACCCTAGCAGAGTTGGTTTGGCTGTTTACAAGTTGTCTAGAGCGTTCTTGACGAACTATTACTTTTCCCCCCCTACGTTTACTGACACCGGTCATATTCAGCAGATGTTGTGCTTTCGTAAATTCATCAGTTATTCTGCGCTCTGGCACACTCAGACAAGAGTACTCAGAAATTAGAGTAAAGGAGGATACCTAGTCAGTTGTACAACTTAATGCATTCAACTGAAATGTATCTTCCGCATTTAACCCAACCCCTCTGAATCAGAGAGGTGCGGGAGGATGCCATAATCGACATCCACGTCTTCAGTGCCCGGGGAACAGTGGGTTAACTGCCTTGTTCAGGGGCAGAAACACAGATTTTTACCTTGTCAGCTCAGGGATTCGATCCAGCAACCTTTCAGTTACTGGCCCAACACTAACCACTAGGCTAGCTAGATAGCCAGAGTGAATTTGCGAACGCAAGATATATGCTAGATAAATGGATGACAGTCATTCAAGTTCTTGCTAGCTAACCAAATGACACCTGCATCTCTAGCTGTGAAAAGCCACCGAAAAACGATGAGGAGAAAAAGTTAGTCACCCACTCCTCCAATGGCATGACGTTTTCCTAGCAGCTAGCTAACGTTAGGCTCCGTGTTTTTAGATTGCTACATACATAGATACAGTAGCCTATTAGCCACAGTATGACTGACTTGTGATCATTACCCTTGCTAGTTTGATTGTATTGACATACCAGCCTTAGTTACATTTGTCAGTTTTTGTCCAAAATATTGAGTCATTGAAACTAAACTTGGAATTTTATATTTTTAACTGATATGATTGTCTGTTTGTGTCATATCTACAAAGTAGTTAAAACACTTGTCATTTGCACTTTAACCACACTGCTAACCTTACTTAACCTTAAATTATGACCAAAAATACTATTTTTGTTTTCAAACATTTTTACCATAGTGCCAATTTTGACTTTGTGGCTGTGCTATCTAGTGGAACCTGTTTCACAGCTACACTTCAAAGAGTTTGATTTCTAGAGTGCCCCCTATGCAGATGGACGAAGTCGGTACTGCATGTCGTTTTTACTATGTTTGGTGAAGGACCTTATATAAACTTCTGTCAAGCGATTTGTTGTCCTCCATCTGAGTGTCTCTGTTCACTTGCTCGGCAATCAATCTAGCATACTATCTAAAATAGACCGATGGGACATGGGCGGGATTATGAATAGTAATTATTGCGGTATGAGTCAGGTTGGGCAATTTGGGATTTGTAGCCAATAAATGAACGCCAGAAACGTCACGGTGGGATTGAATAACAGCCAATAGGAAGTCATGTCCCAATGTTATATGTTATTTTTTAGGAGCTCTATTTCATTGCAGCTATCAGTGACTGACTGATCGAGTGAGATTTGCATATGACTGACATTCCCGTGCATATTTCAACCAATCAGCGGTCACGGCGGCGGGATGACAGGTGGCTGCCTTGACCAATGGTGGAGCTTAGATTAAGAGAAAGGGGCGGGGCACGGTTGGGCGAGGTTGACACACTGAAAGAGCGAGAGGGGGCAGCCTAGTTTTACAACAAGGAACAGGGAGGGGAAAAATAAAGGGCCAGACGAAGCAAGAGAGGACAAATCGTGGGGAAGAGAGTTGAGCTAAAGTGAGGAGATGTTATGATACGATAACTTTTCTACTACAAATACCTGCCGAGCTGACGGACAGGAGTGGGCGCGCGTGAAGTGACCTGCTGCAGGCGGAGATCGCACCGGACATCGAGCGGCAATTTCCATAAAGCCCCCGATTCCACGGATCTGTGTCGGAGCATCTCCGGCTGGCCTCTCGCTTCTGTTTCCTGCCTTTGAGCTCAATCCGGTCGTTTTCTGTGGTCCAAGGGGGGGCAGCAACCAACACAGAACAGTGCTGTGGTCTCGCCCCACTTTCTGTCATTGGGGTCCGTGTTATCATCATCGCCGCTGCTCATGACAGTGTTGGAGTGAAATACTTCTGGCAACTATATTTTCAGTCGATTACCTTTTTGAGACGTTGATAGATACGAGGCAGGGGTGTGTGTGGGAGCCGACTGAGGCCACGGTGGTGTTTAACAAAATATTAACGTTAGTGGGGGTAGTGCATTGGTGGCTAGCCTTCAAGAAAACCCCAAAATTGGTATTTGGATTTAACCAACAACTGGAGAGCCAGTGGGATATGGGAGATGGATGACCAGTTTTACGCACACCTGCATATGATCCGCCTTGTGTGGTAGAAAGTTAATTGATGGTGAATACGATTTCACGTTACTTTACATTTTTAATATGAGTTGGTGCCAAAGCAATAGAATATCAATGTTGGATGCTGACAGTAACCATACGGCTAAACAGGCAGGTGGCTAACGGTTTTGGGGGTAAAAAATGCAGGTGTATTCAGACAGGTTTTTTGTCAATTTAGCTACCATCTTATAGATCTAGCACGCAGCAGTCATTGTTCCTCAAATAATTTAAGTGGATTCATGGTGTGAAGAAAAACAATAGTAACAGACCTTTGTTGTTGTGTAAAGGAAGGGTAGTGACATGAGGACAATAATTGCGTTTCTTTGACTGCTTTCTGTTTCTGTTCTGCGGGTGCAGGGCCAGGGGCGTTACGGAGGGTACGGTGTTATTTGGACCGGTGCACTTGAGGCTCGGGTTGCCTTCTCGTGTTGAACCTGTCGGCTGTATTTTGAAGTAGCAAAGGTTATTTTGACTGACAATTGCAGTGCTACTTGCGTCAATGTAGACGGCAATAAACCACGTATGTGGTGGCCAGCTAACGTACGATAAACCATTGGGGTTGTCACTTGTCCTCCAAACTTCAGCAAGAACATCCAAAGTAAAAGCATGATGTTGCTGAGCATAGCCTGTACTGGAGTTTATGGATGGCAAATAGCTGCTGCTAGCCTGTATTAATTCAGCTAACTAGAAGTTGTGTATAACTTTACACACGGTCCGATGCATACGCATTTGATTGATATTCAGACAGATACAAATCTAGCAGGATTATGAATTTGATAGCTTTGTCATTTTGAGCATTTGCATAACAACTAGCCAGATAGCTAATGCACGTAGTTAGCTAGCCAGCTTGCTATCCACTGCTAGCAATTAATGTTAGATTCGTCCAAGCTAGCTGTCAGGTCGACTAAATGCAATACATCGAATACTCCGTTTCTGCCCTAAACATTTTATTTTTTGCCTTTCGCACCATTTGTACACTGCTAGACTGAAGCGAGGACGTGTAGAGACAAGTTGAACATGGCCGCGAGGATAGCGTATGTCTCGGACTGATGTGCCAATTTACTCCGTGGCTGAGGGTGAGGCCTAGTTAACCTATTCGTGACCGCAGCACTCCAGTAATGTAAACAAACAGGCGAGGGTGCATCAGGGGTTATTAGACCAAGAGGAACACAGACTTCTCCGACTATATTTAACGTATTGTCGTATCTTCTGTATCCTGTTGCAACTTGTGACTACTGACTAGTTGGCAATCCATTTTACATTGTGTTATTCCCCGTATTTGATGTTCTGTACTGGGGAAATGTAATTGTTATCGTCAATGCGCGTGAACAAATAGGCTGCTCGCAGAGAATGCGGCATTTGAAAAGATGAAAGCGTGAGCTGGTCTCATGTTGTTGACCGATACGCATGGGACTTCATTTTAATCCGAAATCAACATTTACAGATATATCAGTACGCCACCGGATAAATCATAATAGCAGTGCGACTATTGCATTGAAAGTTGTGCGTGATGACCGCAATCTGAAGATAAGCGTCAGATGCAGGCACTATCGAGCACTGTTGCCATCCACCATACGATCTTGGATCACTGATTCATTTTTCAACACATGGATTTTTATCTGACGTTGTAAAGGGACGCTTTCAAGGACCCTTTTAAATTCAGACTCGTTTTTGGAAAAACACCATAAAGGACTATTTTCAACCATGTATTCATCAGAGACCCCTCAATACCTCCGTCAAGGACTGAGCATGTTTGGTCAGTCATGGTCATTTACTACTTCTGTGTGTTTTTCATATTTGTCTCCAGCACCATTTTGAATATTGTAGCAGTATGAATTTGCAGTGAGATATACCGGTCTTTCTCATGGCTGATTGATACTCACATGGATCAGCTACCTGCTGGTGAGTTTCCAGAGGTGTCCCATATGGGGAGCAGCAACAGCCTTGAGTATATACCTGAGGCTAATTGGTTAAGCCAGTGGGGCCACTGGTTCTGGGAAGATGGGCCTTTGATAGTCACTTCTTGACCATACTAGAAAAGTGTTCATATTGTCACAAATAAACTATTAGCATGTGTACAGGCTAACAACAATATGTTCCCAAAATCTGGAAATAGAATCTTGTTTATAATTAAGTTGAGATTGTTTATCGGAAGCTAGTTTGAGCTAGCTTACTATGAGGAGTGTATTGTCTGGACATATTGTGAGTCCATAAACTGTTGCTCAAAAATAATATTCACTGACTGGATTACACTGAATAAAAGGAGTAGGTCTAACCATTTCTTTGTATTTTTTTTGCAGTCTGGACCAACGTGGAACCCCGGTCAGTTCCTGTGTTTCCCTGGCATTCATTGGTCCCTTTCCTGGCACCAACCCAGTCAGATGCCTCTACTCAGTCTGGTGAGGGCCAACAACCAATCAATCACCCCCAAGCTGCCAGTCTGAAAACAGGTAGGTTGTGGATGAAATTCGACCCAAATCCCAGCAAGATTACAATTTCTACCATGATTTCAAACACTTGAAACATAATAAATTACGTAACACAAACATTGGTATTACCAGATAACTATCAGAGATTTGAATCATTGCGAAAATACCCCCTTTTCCTGTCTTTCTCAGAGTCTCACGGGTGTGCAGTGCTGCTACAGGAGACCAACGAGGACCACCCCTCCCTAGAGAGAGGACCCACAACACGGCTGACTCCCTCCACGGACGACCTGGCCCCGGAGAGGGAGGCCGAAAGAGAGAGGCCAGACAGTGAGACTGAGAGTGATGTGGATGACCCGTAAGTGTGTGTGTGCGTGCGTGACTGCATACGCGTGTGTGTGTGGACACTAGGGCTGACCCCAAATAGTCGATTGTTTGGTCATTAGAATGTTGGTCAACCAATATTTTTTTTAGTTGAGCAGGAGAAAATATATACAGTACCAGTCAAAAGTTTGGACACACTTACTCATTTCAGGGTTTTTCTTTATTTTTACTATTTTCTACATTGTAAGACAAGAGTGTGTAAAGCTGTCAAGGCAAAGGGTGGCTACTTTGAAGAATTTCAAATATAAAATATATTTTGATTTGTTTAACACTTTTTTGGTTACTACATGATTCCACATGTGTTATTTCATAGTTGTGATGTCTTCATTATTATTCTACAATGTAGAAAATAGTCAAATAAAGAAAAACCCTTGAATGAGTAGGTGTCCAAACTTTTGACTAGTACTGTATATATTTATTTATTAAACACGAGATACTTGTCTGATTTGCACCCATCTCAGTGAACTAATCCATTGCGGAGGATGGCACAGTCCAAGAGGAAGGGGAGTGTGTTAGGATGCATAATGCACGTCTCTCTCCTGCAATTTGTGCACTTTCATTGTTTCATAACTTAATTGTGAGAATTGTTTGTGTGTGATTGTTAGTGTCTATCAATTCCCCATTACATATATCACCAGTAATAAATGTACCATTAATTCCTATAATATCTAATCCATAATGTTTTTTGGTTACGGTAATTTTTGTTATTGCATTTAATATATTGTTAATCCAGTCTTTTACCGTTCTCATTGTCAGAGTGGACACATTGTTAGCCTACACTACCTAAACTAAACTTGTGCGAAACAAGTTTTGGTTTATTTAATTCCATTTACGAGTTTTGTCAATTATAGACCATATGTTTGCGCAGTGGCAAACCTATAGGCCTCCACTGTGTGACAGGTTAGTACAGTGGTGAACCTATAGGTCTTCAGTGTGTGACAGGTTAGTACAGTGGTGAACCTATAGGTCTTCAGTGTGTGACAGGTTAGTACAGTGGTGAACCTATAGGCCTTCAGTGTGACAGGTTAGTAGTGGTGAACCTACAGTGCCTTGCGAAAGTATTCGGCCCCCTTGAACTTTGCGACCTTTTGCCACATTTCAGGCTTCAAACATAAAGATATAAAACTGTATTTTTTTGTGAAGAATCAACAACAAGTGGGACACAATCATGAAGTGGAATGACATTTATTGGATATTTCAAACTTTTTTAACAAATCAAAAACTGAAAAATTGGGCGTGCAAAATTATTCAGCCCCCTTAAGTTAATACTTTGTAGCGCCACCTTTTGCTGCGATTACAGCTGTAAGTCGCTTGGGGTATGTCTCTATCAGTTTTGCACATCGAGAGACTGAAATGTTTTCCCATTCCTCCTTGCAAAACAGCTCAAGCTCAGTGAGGTTGAATGGAGAGCATTTGTGAACAGCAGTTTTCAGTTCTTTCCACAGATTCTCGATTGGATTCAGGTCTGGACTTTGACTTGGCCATTCTAACACCTGGATATGTTTATTTTTGAACCATTCCATTGTAGATTTTGCTTTATGTTTTGGATCATTGTCTTGTTGGAAGACAAATCTCCGTCCCAGTCTCAGGTCTTTTGCAGACTCCATCAGGTTCTTCCAGAATGGTCCTGTATTTGGCTCCATCCATCTTCCCATCAATTTTAACCATCTTCCCTGTCCCTGCTGAAGAAAAGCAGGCCCAAACCATGATGCTGCCACCACCATGTTTGACAGTGGGGATGGTGTGTTCAGGGTGATGAGCTGTGTTGCTTTTACGCCAAACATAACGTTTTGAATTGTTGCCAAAAAGTTCAATTTTGGTTTCATCTGACCAGAGCACCTTCTTCCACATGTTTGGTGTGTCTCCCAGGTGGCTTGTGGCAAACTTTAAACAACACTTTTTATGGATATCTTTAAGAAATGGCTTTCTTCTTGCCACTCTTCCATAAAGGCCAGATTTGTGCAATATACGACTGATTGTTGTCCTATGGACAGAGTCTCCCACCTCAGCTGTAGATCTCTGCAGTTCATCCAGAGTGATCATGGGCCTCTTGGCTGCATCTTGGCGCAGACATGGATGTGCCTGGGTGGACAGAGGCCCACCCACTGGGGAGCCAGGCCCTGACAGTCCCACCCAATCAGATTGATGTGGTTTAAGCGTTGTTGTGGACTTACATGCTGACCAGACCGGGGGCGTGCATCCGCGTGTGCCATCGCAACCATGTCGATTTTGTCCATCCACACCAGACGTGATCAGGACACGCAGGTTGAATTATCAAAACAAACTCTGAACCAACTATATTAATTTGGTGACAGGTCGAAAAGCATTAAACTTTCATGGAAATTTAGCTAGCTAGCTTGCTATTGCAAGCTAATTTGTCCTGGGATATAAACATTTGCTTGTTATTTTACCTGAAATGCACAAGGTCCTCTACTCTTACAATTATTCCACAGATAAAAGGGTGAACAGAGTTAGTTTCTAGTAATCTCTCCTCCTTTAGGCTTCTTCTTTGGAGTTTATATGGCGGTTGGCAACCAACTTTAAGGTGCATTACTGCCACTAACTGGTCAGGAGTGTGGACCTCAGTTTGTCTTTCAATCACCCACGTGGATATAGGCTCATAAAAAAACAATCAGGAGACAGGAGAGGCGGGACTTGCAGTTCATCACGCGTCACAAATATAACCAAGTTCTATTTTAGCGCCTGACTACGCAGACTCTCGTGAACAGTTTAGATGCAATGATTGAATAACATGTATGTGTAAGTTTATTTTTGGTGAGCGGTATGGTCAGTTAGACCCTTTTTTTGTAATTTTTTCTATATTTAATTTTTTTTGTGATTTTGAGAGTGAAAACGCAAAAAAAAAAAATTGTTTTTTTCACACAGGTGCCTTTCCTTCTCTGGGCAGCCTGTTTGGGAACTTTTTGGCAAAATTAGAATTGACCAACTTCTCCAGGACAACTACATAGGGCAGATGGAAAGACAGCAGTCACACACAGCATGATGTTAAAGGATAAGCTGTCCATAAACTCTGACATAATAAGCCAGTAGGTCTCAATCATAAGAATACATAAAACCACCACCAAGCATTTCCCAATCGAAATGTACAACTATTACCTCCCATTGAAAAAAGCATTTCACGTTTAGCACACAAAGTAATTGGTGACCTGAGTTTAAAGTGGAACTGACAACATTTTAACTACTTTGCCGATATGAAACAAACACACAATCATAATATCAGTCAAAAATATACAATTCCCAGTTTATGCTACAAAACCAACTTTACAAGGTTTAAAATCTTTTTTTATTTTTTATTAAAAGTTATATTTGACTCAACGTTCCATGACATACACTAAGGCATTGTTGGCAGAATAGGTGGATGCAGTTCATTGCATGATTCATATAATTCAGCAATACAAAGTTTGCTGCCTCCATTCGGGAAGCACTGTTTCAGTTTCAATGACTCAATATTCTGGACAAAAACTGACAAATGTAACTAAGACTACTGATATGTCAATACAATCAAACTAGCAAGGGTAATGATCACAAGTCAGTCATACTGTGGCTAATAGGCTACTGTATCTATTTATGTAGCAATCTAAAAAGACGGAGCCTAACGTTAGCTAGCTGCTAGGAGGACGTCATGCCATTGGAGGAGTGGGTGACTAACTTTTTCTCCTCATCGTTTTTCGGTGGCTTTTCACAGCTAGAGATGCAGGTATCTTGAACGACTGTTTACATATCTCTTGCGTTTGCAAATTCACTCTGGCTATCTACTCTGATTTCAGAGTACTCTCGTCTGAGTGTGCCAGAGCGCAGAACAACTGATGAATTTACGAATGAGTAACACCCGCTGAATATGTTAGTAAACATGGGGGGAAAAGGTAATAGTTAGTCACGAACGTAAACAACCTAATCAGTTCTGCTAGGGCGAATAAAATAGTCAGTGAGGTGTTCCCTCATTTGTGTCTGAAAGTAGTTAACTAGCAAGCTAGCCAACTTTAGCCAGTTAGCTTGGGTACTTGGTTGGGACAAGCATGCATTGGTAGGCAAGCTGCAGAAGGTCGAGGAGGCTACAATTACGCATCTTTAAAGTGCAGTTTTAACAGCAAACTACCTGAAATGTTACTTTGTTAGATTTTAGCTCATCTTGCTATGGCTAGCATTAGTTGATGATATTGTTGTCGTTATGTGTGTAACTAAGGGAGAGAGAGCTTACCTTTTCATGGTTGTTTGATCAATAGGACTGTAAAGTTCCCAAATGTAAGAGGACTCCTGTGGTGTTTATATATTTGCAGAAATCCATTCCAGGGGTATTTTATGGGTTTTGGTGAATGTGTTCTAATGATTTAAAGTCGCGGTGTTGCATCTGCCTGCAAACACACAGTAAGTGAATGATGGCAGGCTCGCGAATGATGGCAGGCTCGTTTTGGTAAATGGGATGTTTGGCAGGAGCTGGAGGAGCATGGTCGGGTCAGGTTAATTTATTCTTGTTCTGTCATATTTATTCAAACATTGTGCTTAAAGGGAAAGGGGGATACCAAGTCAGTTGTACAACTGAATGCATTCAACTTAAATGTGTCTTCCACATTTAACCCAACCCCTCTGAATCAACATCCACGTCAAGCATCAGACAATCTCAATGCATATAGTTGATTTTATATACACGCTTCAAATTTGAGACCAAATGATTGGTCGAAAGAACAGACTACTTTCGGTCGGCCAAGATTATTTTTGTGCAGGGACAGGCCTAGTAGAGTGAGTGGCTCCACGCGTCCACTTAAGTTTTCTACATGTAGAGCAGAATGTTATTTGAACAACGAGGTGAGGAACAAAAGCATCCATCTCTGTGCTTTATTACTAGCCATATGAATGGCTATATGAATACAAGCTAAATGAATATACAGGGTGTCAGGTAGCGTAGTGGTTAGAGCGTTGGGCCAGTAACCAAAACGTTGCTGGTTTGAATAGCTGAGCCGACAAGGTGAAAGATTTGTCGATGTGCCCTTGAGCAAGGCACTAAACCCTTATTAGCTCCAGGGGCTCTGTACTATGGCTCACCCTGTAAAACAACACATTTCACTGCACCTATCCGATGTTTGACAAAAAAGCATAACAAATAACTGAAAAGAATGGCAGGGGCCAGGCTGCTGCTGTCCATTGACTGTTATGAGCTGTCTGCTGAATCCACTGAACTCTCTGGGGAGATGAGCCACTTTTCCTGCTCTTTGTGTGTGTGTGTGTGTGTGTGTGTGTGTGTGTGTGTGTGTGTGTGTGTGTGTGTGTGTGTGTGTGTGTGTGTGAAAGAGTGACAGTTTTATGCAAATCTCTCTCCTTAGTTGTTTTTGTCTCTTTTTTTTGAATGTTCCATGTTTGCTACAGAGGTATGATGGTGGGTGAGATCTATTTATCTCTCACCCACTATCGTGTGTGTGTACAGTTGAAGTCGGAAGTTTACATACACCTTAGCCAAATGCATTTAAACTCATTTTTTTCACAATTCCTGACATTTAATCCTAGTAAAAATTCCCTGTTTTAGGTCAGTTAGGATCACAACTTTATTTTAAGAATGTGAAATGTCAGATTAATAGTAGATAGAATGATTTATTTCAGCTTTAATTTCTTTCATCCAGTAGGTCAGAAGTTTACATACACTCAATTAGTATTTGGTAGCATTGCCTTTAAATTGTTTAACTTGGGTCAAATGTTTCAGGTAGCCTTCCACAAGCTTCCCACAATAAGTTGAAGTCCCACATTCCTCCTGACAGAGCTGGTGTAACTGAGTCAGGTTTTGTAGGCCTCCTTGCTCGCTCATGCTTTTTCAGTTCTGCCCACAAGGATTAGGATTGAGGTCAGGGCTTTGTGATGGCCACTCCAATACCTTGACTGTGTTGCCCTTAAGCCTTTTTGCCACAACTTTTGGAGGTATGCTTGGGGTCATTGTCCATTTGGAAGACCCATTTGCGACCAAGCTTTAACTTCCTGACTGAGGTTTTGAGATGTTTCTTCAATTTTTCCACATAATTTCCCTGCCTCATGATGCTATCTATTTTGTGAAGTGCACCAGTCCCTCCTGCAGCAAAGCCCCCCACTACATGATGCCGCCACCCCCGTGCTTCACCGTTGGGATGGTGTTCTTCAGCTTGCAAGCCTCCCCCTTTATCCTCCAAACATGATGATGGTCATTATGGCCAAACAGTTGTATTTTTGTTTCATTAGACCAGAGGACATTTTCCCAAAAAGTACGGTCTTTGTCCCCATGTGCAGTTGCAAACCGTAATCTGGCTTTTTTTTATGGCGGTTTTGGAGCAGTGGCTTCTTCCTTGCTGAGGCGGCCTTTCAGGTTATGTCAATATAGGACTTGTTTTACTGTGGATATAGATATTTTGTACCTGTTTCCTCCAGCATCTTCACAAGGTCCTTTGCTGTTGTTCTGGGATTGATTTGCACTTTTCGCACCAAAGTACGTTCATCTCTAGGAGACAGAACGCATCTCCTTCCTGAGCGATATGATGGCTGCATGGTCCCTTGGTGTTTATACTTGCGTACCATTGTTTGTACAGATGAGCGTGGTACCTTCAGGCATTTGGAAATTGCTCCCAAGGACGAACCAGACTTGTGGAGGTCTACAATTTTGGCTGATTTCTTTTTGATTTCCCCATGATGTCAAGCAAAGAGGCACTGAGTTTGAAGGTAGGCCTTGAAATACATCCACGGGTACACCTCCAATTGACTCAAATGATGTCAATTAGCCTATCAGAAGCTTCTAACGCCATGATGACATTTTCTGGAATTTTCCAAGCTGTTTAAAAGGCACAGTCAACTTAGTGTATGTAAACTTCTGACCCACTGGCATTGTGATACAGTGAATTTTAAGTGAAATAATCTGTAAACAATTGTTGGGAAAATTACTTTTTTCATACACAAAGTAGATGTCCTAACTGACTTGCCAAACTATAGTTTTTAACAAGAAATTTGTGGAGTGGTTGAAACACTTAGGTTGAAGTCATTAAAACTAGTTTATGTAAACTTCCGACTTCAACTGTGTGCATGTATATGTGTATATATATATCTATATATATTATGTCTGTCTCTTAGCTTCTTCCCCAGTGTTCTTCCTGAGCCCTTGTCTGTGACTCCTGTGAAGAGACGCACTCAGTCCCTCAGCGCCCTGCCTAAAGATGGGGACAAGAGCAGCCCTGGCAAGGTAACCTCTCACCTGTCTCTCACTCACTTATTTTGTCAATTCATCTCTTACCTCGTCATACATTCCATTCCTCATTTAATCACATTGTTAAAAGAGGAGCATCCCTGGCAAGGCGCTCTGGCTTCCTCTCACCCTCTCATCTAATCATTCTTTCCTCTCAGAGGGAGAAGGACCACATCAGGCGGCCAATGAACGCGTTCATGATCTTCAGTAAGCGTCATCGAGCGCTGGTGCACCAGAGACACCCCAACCAGGACAACCGCACGGTTAGCAAGATCCTGGGCGAGTGGTGGTATGCCCTGGGGCCCAAAGAGAAGCAGAAGTATCACGACCTCGCCTTCCAGGTGTTACACACACACACACACACACACACCAATTTAGTGCAATGGTTTAGTCTGACCTGACTAAGCAGCCAAAAAATGAATGTATTTTGTTTGCTCATCCTCTATCTCTCTCTCTCCCTCTTTCTCAGGTGAAGGAGGCCCACTTTAAAGCCCACCCAGACTGGAAGTGGTGCAACAAAGACAGGAAGAAGTCTAGTTCTGATGGCCGAGGGCTCCCGGGGCCGGGGGGCAAAGACATTAGAGAAAGGAGCATGTCTGAGACCACCGGTGAGTCACACACTGCTGCTCAAAACACCCAAATAAGAGATAACAGAAAGGAAGAGGGATGTTTATTTGATTGCGAAGGTTTCTTCTGAGCTCTGTCATCACTAAAACATTATCATTGAATATCTATCTAGCTCTCTCTTTCCTCTCGCTATGCACCACTGTTTCACTCTCCCACTTACTTTCTCTCTCTCAGAGCCCCATGGTGTGGAGCTGAAAGGGGTGGGGCCTGGCCTGCTGGGTGTGTCTGAGCGGAATCCAGGAGAGGGGCATGTAGGTCAGCTACCCCGCCCCCGAGCCTTCTCCCAGAGTGCCGTGCACAGCCTGGAGAGGAGTGAGAGGGGCAACACACAGGCCCTGGCCGAACTGTCACAGGTAAGGCCATGCTACATAATGTTGTTTTCACCACAGCCGCTTTACTCAAATGATAAACAGGTTTCTTAGTTTGGTGTGTCAATTCTGGCTCACTCTCTTCCTCCTCCTCCTCCTCTTCCTCTCTCAGATGTGTGGGGATGGTGGTGGACAGTTTTCGGGGCGCGCCCAGACCCTGTCCCGGTCTCAGAGGGGGGTCAGTGAGGACATGACTAGTGATGAGGAACGCATGGTCATCTGTGAAGAGGAGGGAGACGACGATGTCATCGGTGAGAAACTGAACTGCTGTGACATCATCTAAACAGACAGTACTACTGGGAGCTCTTTTCCCATAATGATATCATCTTAATTGGACAGTTTGAGAAAGAAATAACTCAGAAATTCAATTAAATTGCCCTTCAGGGACAAACAATAAAGGTCTATCTGGTCGCAGGAAATTTCACACGAACAATTCCCAGAAAGCATATTACGTGTACAATATACTGGCAGAGGAAGTTAGAAATGGGTGTTTATGCACATAAACCATGAGTACCCTCACTCCCCTTTCCCCCTACAGAGGACCCGTACCCTGCCAGCTCCATAGACCTGAAGTGTAAGGAGAGAGTGACGGACAGCGACAGTGACAACGCCTCTGGGAACGAGAGCGATCGCAAGGTAAGTCTCTTCCTTTATCAAGGCTAGATTGAGTTACAGTTGTCTGACTGATCATGTTGTTGATATAGTACCATTATTTAGAGAAGTGGAACATGTTTTAGTCCTTCTGCTTTTCACCCTGCTACAGACATTTAGTTGTTTCTCTTTCTGTCTCTGCAGCGTGTCTTTGCTCCAGTGATCTGCTCTTCCTCCTCGCAGCCCACCCCCCACGGACGCTCCGTCTCTCTCTCCTCCTACCCTTCCAAACGCTACGATGAGGAGAGAGGAGGGGGGCTCTCAGACCGCAGGAGAAAGAGAGGAATAGAGGGAGGAGGTGGTGATGGAGGAGGAGTGGCATCCCTCTCTCTTTCCCTGTCCTCCTCAGGCCACTCTGTCATCTCCAGCCCCGGAGGCCCAGTTCCTTCTGCCCTTGCCCCCCTTGGCCTGTCTCCTCTCCTCGGGTTGGGGGCTGTCAGAGTGGCCTCTACAGTGGTGACCAACGTGGTTCGTCCGGTCGTGAGCACGCCAGTCCCCATCGCTAGTAAACCCCGAGACGGAGCAGCTTCATCCATTCCTCACCCACCAGACAGGAGGTCCCTCCCATCGCAGCAAGCGCAGCTTCTGATTGGATCCGGAGTAGGAAGCGGAGGGCCTGGGTACTACTCCTCATCCTCACCCAATCCCATAGGTGCAGGGGCGGGTCCAGGGGGGCTGGTGACCAGCTTGGTGTTCCCGGGGCACAGCCAGTCCACCGTCCAGCTCATCAGTCCCTCCCCCCATCCGTCCTCCCACCACCAGCTGCCCCCCACCGCCCCCGTCTCTGCCCCCACACACAACCACACCAACGGCCCCCTGCCCCTCTCCCTGCTCCAGCCCCAGTTCCTCTCATCGTCATCTCTGGCATCCCCCGGGGGCAAAGCCATCACACAGGTCCAATACATCCTGCCCACCCTATCAGCCAGCTCCAATCCCAAGAGCCCCTCCCCTCAACTGCACAACCTGCCAAACAGTATCTTCAACCTGCCCACAGCTCCGTCCACCCACAAGTCCATAGCCAATGTGAAGCAGGTGGGGCCGGGCTCGCTGATGGGATACGCCTCCAGCCCAGCCGTCGGAGTGGTCAGCCCGGGAGCCAGAGGTGGGGGTTGAGGGGAGAGAATCGTACACCAAAACTCTAATAAATGGAGTGTTTTCAAAAAAGGCTTAACCTTATCCATATTTATCTCTTTCACTCTTTAGTGCAATCCCAGTCCCCAGTCCTACAGGGCAAGATGCTGCTTCCCATGGCAACAGTGAGGACGGCACCCGCCCCTGCTCAGCAGTACCCCCTCGTGGCTCCACCTCTTCCTGTCCAGAATGGAGCTCAAGCAGGAAGCAAGGTAAGCAGTGTTACCATGGTGATGACAGCCAAACCAAGACATTGTTTATTCTGTATCCCAGGGCTGTCAGAGCTCCAACATGACCATTCTTACTTAGATTATTCTATGATTACAAAGGCTAAGTAGTTACACTTCTAGTTACCGCAGGTGAATGACTAAATACACAGATGTCCATCTTCTCACTCTTTCTCCATCTCTTTTTCTCTCTGATAGATCTTCCAGATCGCTCCCATGCCTGTCGTCCAATCCCAGCTCCAGCAAGGCGGGGCAGGGCATCCTGGGAGCCCTTTTCCCGTTACCTTGGGAACGGCCACAGTGTTGCACCAAGGTTCTGCCCCATCTCAGACTGTGCTGCTGCCGCCCCCACCAACCAGGTAGGAGGACACAGACCAACTCAATCTAACAGTGCACTATTAGCGCTGCTGCCCTACCATAATACATAACACAATGGTTTTGGAAGAAGTGCAGCTCTTGTGTTGTGTGTTAGTCATTCTGCTCTGTTGCTGGCCCAGGCTGCCTCTTCCTCTGCAGTGCCTGCCGCCCCCTCACTGCCTCTCAGCTCCACCACACAGACACACTCATCTACTGTTTCCTCTACTGTTCAGTCACCCACTGACACCCACTGCACCATTTCTCTCCTCTCTCCTCCTTTCATTATTGTTCATGTTCTATTTTCCTTTCTTTCTTTTTTTCTGCCTTCACTGCCCTTTTCATCTTCTCTCCCACTCATACACACTTTCGCTCTTTCCCTGTTCACCTTAACTTTCCTCTCTTTGCTCTCTCCTCCCTCTTTGCTCTCTTTGCTCTCTTTGCTCTCTTTGCTCTCTTTGCTCTCTTTGCTCTCTTTCCTCTCTTTGCTCTTTCCTCTCTTTGCTCTTTCCTCTCTTTGCTCTTTCCTCTCTTTGCTCTTTCCTCTCTTTGCTCTTTCCTCTCTTTGCTCTTTCCTCTTTCCTCTCTTTGCTCTTTCCTCTCTTTGCTCTCTTTGCTCTTTCCTCTATTTCCTCTTTGCTCTCTTTGCTCTTTCCTCTCTTTGCTCTTTCCTCTCTTTGCTCTTTCCTCTCTTTCCTCTCTTTGCTCTTTCCTCTCTTTGCTCTTTCCTCTCTTTGCTCTTTCCTCTCTTTGCTCTTTCCTCTCTTTGCTCTTTCCTCTCTTTGCTCTTTCCTCTCTTTCCTCTCTTTCCTCTCTTTCCTCTCTTTGCTCTCTTTCCTCTCTTTCCTCTTTCCTCTCTTTCCTCTCTTTGCTCTCTTTGCTCTTTCCTCTCTTTGCGCTCTTTCCTCTCTTTGCGCTCTTTCCTCTCTTTGCGCTCTTTCCTCTCTTTGCTCTTTCCTCTCTTTGCTCTTTCCTCTCTTTCCTCTCTTTGCTCTTTCCTCTCTTTCCTCTTTGCTCTCTTTGCTCTTTCCTCTCTTTGCTCTTTCCTCTCTTTCCTCTCTTTGCTCTTTCCTCTCTTTCCTCTCTTTGCTCTCTTTCCTCTCTTTCCTCTTTCCTCTCTTTGCTCTTTCCTCTCTTTGCTCTCTTTGCCCTTTCCTCTCTTTCCTCTCTTTCCTCTCTTTCCTCTCTTTCCTCTCTTTGCTCTCTTTCCTCTCTTTGCTCTTTCCTCTCTTTCCTCTCTTTGCTCTTTCCTCTCTTTCCTCTTTGCTCTCTTTGCTCTTTCCTCTCTTTGCTCTTTCCTCTCTTTCCTCTCTTTGCTCTTTCCTCTCTTTGCTCTCTTTGCTCTTTCCTCTCTTTGCTCTTTCCTCTCTTTGCTCTTTCCTCTCTTTGCTCTCTTTCCTCTCTTTGCTCTCTTTCCTCTCTTTGCTCTCTTTCCTCTCTTTGCTCTCTTTCCTCTCTTTGCTCTCTTTCCTCTCTTTGCTCTCTTTCCTCTCTTTGCTCTTTCCTCTCTTTGCTCTTTCCTCTCTTTGCTCTCTTTCCTCTCTTTGCTCTCTTTCCTCTCTTTGCTCTTTCCTCTCTTTGCTCTCTTTGCTCTCTTTGCTTGCTCTCTTTGCTCTTTCCTCTCTTTGCTCTCTTTGCTCTCTTTCCTCTCTTTGCTCTTTCCTCTCTTTGCTCTCTTTGCCCTTTCCTCTCTTTCCTCTCTTTGCTCTCTTTGCTCTTTCCTCTCTTTCCTCTCTTTGCTCTTTCCTCTCTTTCCTCTCTTTGCTCTTTCCTCTCTTTCCTCTCTTTGCTCTTTCCTCTCTTTCCTCTCTTTGCTCTTTCCTCTCTTTCCTCTCTTTGCTCTTTCCTCTCTTTCCTCTCTTTGCTCTTTCCTCTCTTTGCTCTTTCCTCTCTTTGCTCTTTCCTCTCTTTCCTCTCTTTGCTCTTTCCTCTCTTTGCTCTCTTTGCTCTCTTTCCTCTCTCCTCCCTCTTTCCTCTCTCCTCTTTTTCCTATCCTCCCTCTTCCCTCTCTCCTCGCTCTCTTTTGTCTTTCCTCTCCTCTCTCTCCTCTCTTTCCTTTCTCCTCCCTCTCTCCTTTCCTCTTCCCCTCTTTTTTTGCTCTTTTT